>NC_056731.1:1702419988-1702582488 GCF_019279795.1 Protopterus annectens
ATTATGTAGCATGGTATGGGTGACAGTGATGAGTGATACCTTAGTATTCAGAGCAATTGCAACACTCACAATGCCATACAATACCAGAGTAAACAGTGCCAGCACAGGGTATCGATCTTTTATTTCTAGGCACAGTGTTCGTATCTGACAGACCTGTGGGAGCAATGTTTGTTAGCACTACCTGAATGTTGCCACACAAATTACCAGAATCCACATTAGTATTATTCACATACATCTCCCACTGTTACTGTACACACTCTGGTCACAGCTTGACAACATAGGGGTGTAGATGGGACATACTTGGCTTATTACTCTCATAACATTTTGGGGAGTTGCTAGTGTGACAGTTTTGTTCTTATAGATGTGTGACAATCAGTTGTATTTCCTGTTTGCTGCCTAAACATCTGGGATCATCCCACTGATTTCTCAGGGGGACAGGGTTACAGGCAGCAGATATGGGCCAATATACTGGACATTCTGGACATATTTGTACAGTTGTGTGGTATGATTCTGTATGCAGCCTACTTCCACTCCCAGGATTCAGACTATGGCTGTGTCTGCTAACACTAAAACACTGTCCATCACAATTGTGTGTGCTATATAGATATTGCTGTATATCTCTTATCTGACTTCTGTGTATAATTCTCCTGTGGTTTTACATTCTGACCTTGTATTGTATCACTCATACAGGATTTCCTAGACAGTTATATTATGTAGCAGAGTCTGGGTGACAGTGATGAGTAATACCTTATTATTCAGAGAAACTGCAGCAATAACGATGCCATACAATACCAAAGTAAACAGTACCAGTACAGAGTATCAATCTTTTATTTCTGTGAACAGTGTTCATATCTGATGGACCTGTGGGAGCAATGTTTGTTAGCATTACCTAAATGTTACCACACAAAGTACCAGATTTCACTTTAGTATTATGCACTTACATCTCACTCTGTTACTGTACACACTCTGGTCACAGCTTGACAACATGAGGGTGTAGATGGGACATACTTGGCTTATTACTCTCATAACAGTTTGGGGAGTTGCTAGAGTGACAGGTTTGTTCTTATTGATGTGTGACAATCAGTTGTATTTCTTGTTTGCAACCTATACATCTGGGATCATCCCACTGATTTTCCAGGGGGACAGAGTAACAGGGAGCAGATATGGGCCAATTTACTGGACATTCTGGACATATCTGTACAGTTGTGGAGTATGATTCTGTATGCAGACTACTAACACTCCTAGGATTCGAACCATGGCTGTGTGTGTTAAAAATACAACAGTTCATGTCTCAGTTGCATGTGCTATTTGGATTTTGTTGTTTGTCTTTTCATTGTTTTCTGTCTATGTCTCTCTCAGTTTTACTAAATGACCTCTGGGGATTACACCACTCATATATAGACATTCCTACACATTTTATTTATGTTGCACAGTGTGGGTAACAGTGCTTAATACAACAGTACTATTATATGATTGCAAATCTACATTACCATATGATACCTGATTAAACACATACAGTCCAGCAGTTAGACCTTTATTGTCAGGCTATTATGCTTTTATTTACATACAACCTATATGAGACTCTTCCTGCCATATTCTCTGGTGTATGCAGTACTTGCCTTAAACAACATAGGTTTTATACAGGCAATTAACTTACTAATACTTTTAGATTTATTTCCTATGATAAGTACATGCAAGAGTATTATTAACCTGCCTCACGTTGCAACCTCTCCAACTGACATCCATGGGCCTCCTGGTTCGCAGCCCGCTCACTTGACACTGTGAAAGACATAAGAGGAATATTTAGCCATACCTATCCATAATATACATGAGCTGGCAAGTATTAAACCGGTAGTGGATTGATACTTACACACATCTGGGACCTCCCCTGTCCTCCTAGCCTCTTGGATCCACTGATCCAAGAGAGCCCCCTTTCACCACTTCAGGTCAGTATAGTGATGTCTGACCTGCTCACCAGTTTGCGCGGGTTTGTGCGAGGGTAAGCTATGCTAACCTTCGGTTAAATGCGCTTACAGAAAGTTAGCTTCAATATTGCTTAGCCTGTGTGCACATTGCTTACCCTCATGCAAATGGGCTTAAATCTACTTACTACTGTTTAAATATGCTTACTCACATTTACTACTGCTTAATACTGCTTTCATGAAATCTACGGACTAGCAGATGAAAGCGTTCAATATTTGTGAACAATAAAGGGATTTATGCTGACTACAGACAGTTGGGACATGACACTCATTTTGTCAGTGAGCTAATTTATCATTTTTGTTTTTTGACAAGTTGGGGTTCACTGATTTACTTCTTTGAGGTTTATAGGAGATTAATAGGCTAATGTTCCAAGATCCCATAAAAACCTAGCCATATTTAACAAGAGTTTCAAAATTTTGAATAGCTCATTAAGCGCTGTTCACACTTTTTTAATTTCTCCAAATCTTATGGGTTTCTGATACCATGACAAGAATGGATGCCATTCCTATGTCAAAGTATGATTAAAGTTCATAAAATGAGTTGTTTCAATCTTTGATGTTATCCAGAAGTGCTCTTCACACCACCCGCAGTGTGCCCAGTAATGACTCCTTCTGCAATTCATACTTACATGTATCAGCAACATATCTAAATACCACTGTAGATTCTTTTTTATAAGACCTCTTACGCTTACTACTATTGGAACTGTCTGGGTATCTTTCTTCTACATTGCTCTCATTTCTGCCTGCAAATCCTGATATTTTATGACTTTGTGTCTCTCTGTACACAAGACATTGTAGTCACTGGATATAGCGATTTCAATGATCAATGCTACTTTTGTTTTCTTTTCATGAAACAATATTTCTGGTTTTCTCACATCTGTCTTTTGAACTGCTAGTAATGGGTGATCCCATGTGATGTAGACTTCATCATTTTTTATGATGCTTTGTGGCTCATGTTTCCAATGTTTTTCAGCTACTTCAATATTATAATGTTTACATGAATCCCAGTGCAACAGTCTTGCCACATTATTATGCCTTTCAGTATACAGTACTTCTGCCATTAGTATGTCACAACCAGCAACAAGGTGCGCAACTGTTTCCAATTCTGTTTTACAAAACCTATATTTGTCTGTTTCTCCCACATGTTCAATGGACTTTGTAAACCAATGTGTACATAGTCCACTATCTTAGGTTGCCAATATTAACCTTTCATCTTTTGGTTTAAATTTGCCTCTCCTTAACCATTCCTGTGTTTGACCCTAATCAGCATGATGTTCCAGGAGTTTTCTATGCCTGCCACTATTTTTATGTATTTTCCACATTTCTTGCCTTCTCATCTGATCCTTCACCTTCTATTCTTTCTTTTGTTTTTGGCACATTCAGTTGCTGCCTGACTTTTATCTATGTCTGGTTTGATTTCCATTCCCTTTTGACGCCGATTGCTTCTGCTAGACTAAGAAGGGAAGTCAGCTTAAATTTATTATCCTCATGTTTCAAAACTTTCACCATGTTTGGGTCTTGTGAGGTCAGCAGATATGTTTGCAGTCCCACAATTGCAGATCTATACATGTAATCAATTTTAAGGAAGCCCATACCTCCTTCAGAATGTGGAATACATAATCTTAGTATGCACTGATTTTTATAAATTATTTGATGAGCATGAAGCATCCTTCTTGTATTCCTGTCTAATCTATCCAACACCTTTTGGGGAAGTCAGTCACTCCACAACTGTAAGTTAGGTCAGGAAGAGCAAATCGGTTTATAGCTTGAAATTTGTTCCTAGATGTCAACACTGTTTTCAGGATTAATTTAAGTCTTCTAAAATATTCCTTACTGAGTTTTATTTACATTTGTTCATGTTTTATTGTTGATCCTTCATCAATTCCCAAATATTTATGCACTCCCTCTTGAACAAGTTCTTATATATCACATTCTTGTCCCAAACTGATGTTCTCTTGGTGCTGCAGCTTTCCTGCTTTAAAGGTTCCTTTTGTACATTTATCAAGACCAAATGACATTCTTATACCATCTGAAAAAGTTTTGACTACTTGCAGTTGTGCTTTCCGTTCCTCATCTGATGAGCTACACAATTTTAAATCATCGACAAAGTGAAGATGAGAAGTCTTTACACTTGGTTGCTTTCTGGGAACTAAATTAAAGCCATGACCTAATCTGTTAACAGACAGCTTAATGGGTTAAGGGAGAGAAAAAGAGCAGCAATGACAGAGAATCACCCTGGAATAACCCCCCCCTTTGAATTTTTATCCCTGGAATAATAATTTGTCCTTTATCATGATTCATGGCTTAACTGCAGAGTGGTTTGCCACTGTTTCATGGTTACTGTGATGTAGTTTATCGGTGTAGGATGTATCCTATACATTTTTAAGCACCCTTTTATCCACAAATGTCAGATACTGTCAAATGCTTTTTTGTAGTCTATTTGTGCTATACTTAGAGTCTTCCAGTTTTTACAGGTTTCCACTATGGCTTGATTTAACAACAAATGATCCTTTGTTCCATATGACTTTCTTTAATTACCCTTTTTTCGATTGCCATAATTGAGTTTTCTTCTAAATGACTATAAACTCTGTCGGCATCAATTCTAGTGTATAGTTTATACATCGACAGAAAGCAAGTTATTGGTCTATAACTTTTAGGGTAGCTTGTAGGTTCACTCTTAAGTAGGAACATTGTTTTTCCTGCTGTTAGCCAGGCTGGTGTCTGTTTGGGGTGTGCATATAAATAGTCCTGACTTATGGCTAAATTTTCATGCAAAGATCTTAATACTTTTAGCTAGAAATTAGGTACTGCATCTGGGCCTGGGGTTTTCCAATTAGAAGCTTTTCTTAACTTTGTTTCAGTCTTTCTGGCCATTAATTCATCTCAGTTCATATCCTGTACATTTGAACTTCTTATTCTTTCTTTTACTTCTATCCATTTACCATTGTTGTTATGTTCTAGAGGATCTTCATAAATGCTTCTCCAAAATGTATCTATTTCTTCTTTTTTTGATGGTTTTTCAATTCTTTTTACCTTGTTTCCCAATTCTCTATAAAACTTTTTTGGGTCATTACTAAATTGTATACACACTAGTGTGGATTTAAAGGACTGGTTAAAGATCAGGTACACTACAGACTTTAAAGATAAAACTGCCTAACCTGGTCCCACTACCTTATCCTATAACAAAAAGCTGATACAATTTGAGAAGTTATTGTATAAATTCAAAAGTATTGGCAGTGAAAAATGCGTATTTAAATGAATGCATAAATGAAGGTATTGTGCCTAAGGGACTGAGATTATATAAATACCCGAATAATGTCGTCCCTGGGTCTGTTTTTCATAAAAATGTAATTGATGTGTTTAATAGATGTGGGTTAGAAGTTTTAAAATGTATTATTGATGAAAACACTAGAGTCAAAAAAGAAGTTTTAAATGAAATTGAAATACTAAATGACAGTATTAAGAATGATTTAATTTACACTATACCCTCAGAAAAAGATAAATATGACAAAATAACAAAAGATATTGATGGACAATGTGATGAACTAATAAACAGAAAGATTAAAAAACTTGATAGAGACCTTAGGGATTATAAGAATGATGTTAGTTACCCACTTCCTAAAACTGGTAAAAGGCTGGTGAGTTGGAGTGACAAGAATGAGGGTATAGGTTGGAATCAGATAAATAATAATGTTGAACAGAATGAATATGGATGTGTAGGTGATGGAGTGTTGGAGCTGGATGATCTTACTGAATGCCCACCCTTACATAGATCTGAAAGGATCAGAAACAAGGAAGGGCAGCACCAATATTACAATGCAAATTTTCGGGGAGCCCGGGGAAGGGAGAGGGGGAGGTATTAAATTCTTTATGCACCCCCCGCCCCGACATAGACTGTGACACCATTGTGCAAAATGAGTTTAACACTTTTAAATTCAGCAGTAATGGCTTTACTATTTATAATTTTAGTAATATTAATTTGAAAAATTAGCATTTTAAGTTATTATCCAAGGGAATAAAATGTATCCCGAACAGAAGGGGTGACATAGCAAGAACACTAATGGATATTAAATTGTTCATGAGGAAATTAAATTTTCCGGTGTTCTTTAACCAGGCAAATGTTCATACAAATACAAATCTAAGAAGGAGGAGTACTTTCAATCTTCCCCTTCACCCACAGATTAGAAACTTTGAAAACTTGACAGAAAATGAAGTTTGGAGAGTTTATGGTAAAATAAGATGCAGGCAGAATATCCCTCCAAATGAGTTGAAGATTTTATATGAACTAAGGGATATCACATCCATTAGAGTTATGAAACCTGACAAAGGTGGGGGTATGGTTATCATGGACACATTGATTTATGAGTCTAAAATTAATGAAGTGCTAATGGATATGAATAAATATGTGGTTGTCTCTAAGAACGAGATTAATATATCTTACAGTAGAATTGATATGGTAATGGAAGATCTCCTTATGGAAGGGCTTATTGATTCTAAAACCAAAGGTTTCTTAACAGTGGAAAATCCAAACATGCCCACTATTTTTGGTATCCCTAAGATACATAAGGATGAGAGAGACCCTCCTTTAAGGGTTATTGTATCTGCTGAGGGTTCAAAAACTATGCCTTTGGCAAAACTAGTTAACACTAAACTTAAACATTTATGGTTGAAGAGACAAAACATTTTGAGTGATTCATGGGACTTGCTTAGAAACCTTAAGCAAGACTTGTTTAAAGACAATATGGGCTTCCTTACCATTGATATAGTTGATTTATTTACATGTATACCCCACCATGAAGGCTTGTCCTTACTGGAAGAAATTATTTATGAAGATGGGACACTATCAAATGATGACTGCATATTGATTATGCACTTAATTGAATTGGTATTGAAATATAATTATATATTTTAATGCCAAATTTTTTTCACCAAATAAAAGGTGTGGCTATGGGTGCAGTTTGTGCACCCACTTATGCTAACCTGGTTCTAGCAAAATGGGGGGAAAATATATCTTAGACTCCATATACAAAAACAACTGGAGTATGTAAAAGAGATTCTTGGATGAGATAGTTATTCTTTGGACTGGGTTAGAGGATGAAGTACAATGTTTTATTGAATTTTTAAACAACAGCACAGAATTATTAAAGTTCACTTATAATTATTCTCTGAATAAGTTACAGTACCTTGATGTGGAAGTTTATAAAGAAAATAACGCTTTTCACTCTAAGATTTTTAGGAAAAAAAACATATTGTAACACATATTTACATTTTAATAGTGGGCACCCCCCCACTTTAAAGAAAATATTGTCAAAGGGCAATTTATTAGAGCGAGTCGTATATCTTCCAATAATAAAGATTTTGTTGATGAGGTTGCATTGCTTAAACAAATGTTCAAAGATAGAGGCTATCCTGACAATTTATTGACAAAAATTGAAAATGAAGTTATGAAAGAGAGGAATGGAAGATATGGGTCTATTTTAGGTCAAGATGTTTCATTAAGTAACTTTGCATGTAGTAAGGAGTCAGATGACTTTGTCAAGTCCATTATATTGGAATATAATGGGGGTTCAGGATTAGTTAGACACATTCTTAACAAATAATGGAATAAATTCATGCTTTTTACTGATTTAGATGTATTAAAAAATGAGAAAATTTAAGTTGTCTACAAAAATGCAAGAAATCTGAAAGATTACCTATATAAAAATAACAAGATTAATGGGAGTAGTAATAATAATAACAAAAATAGATTTGGTACATTTAAATGTGGCTGATGCAGTCAGTGTGAATTTATCAGTAACAAAGAAAGCATTGTTTTAGAATGTAGAAACACTACTTTAAATAGTATGGCATATTATAATTGTGAGTCTAGTGGCCTAGTATCCTTAGCATTATGTCAAGCTTGTCAGGCTTTCTATATAGGAAAAACAGAGAGAAAGCTTAAAAGGAGAATTTATGAACACATGTATGATATACAAACTAAGAAGGACAGTAATGCCTTGTACAAACATTCACTGGAATGCCCTAGTGCTTTTCTTAGATTTTTTGTTTTGGAAAAAATAAGCATGGATAAAAGAGGGGGTATGTGGGAAGAAACCATCGAATACAGAGAATTGTGGTGGCAATTGTCCCCAGAATCCAATAGGAATATAGGCTTAAATGAACATGTTTCCCTTGCCCCACATTTAAAATTAGAGCAGCCACATTATAAGTATATATACACAAGACTGCTCCCTTGGCTTCACTGTCATGCACATAGCACTTTAGTTTTTATTTATGTAGGTGATATGTTGTCTTATATAGGATGTTTTAAAACAGAGATGTGTTTAAGGATTAAATTATTACATTTTTAATTGTACTTTGCTGCTGTTAACTTTATAGGTGCATTTTTACATTGTGTCTTGTTTTCATAGGGTTGTGTCAGGTTCGATCCTGTGATACAAAAGGACTGATGGAAAACATTTGACTGAATTTTAATGGATCTTCATTGGATAATTAACTTATGATGTCATTTATTTTTGAGTATTTAACATGATGAGTTATTCTTCAGCCCACATCTGATGAAGTTGAAACAAAAATGGATTTTTAACTATGTTAATTGTGTTTTTTATACTTCAATAAAAGTGTTTTGCTGCATTAATTCCCTCCGAGGCTTCATTGTTTCACTTTGCAAGGTAGTTCTCTGCTTCATCGCTAAATTGCTTATTTTGTACTTTTCCTTCATATTTATCTGTGCACCTTCTAGGTTTTTCTGCCTGTACTGATCCATTATAATATTTCACATTGCTTTTATTACGTCTATCTTTCTGAGTAATTTTGTTGATCTGTTCCCTCTTCTATACTCTTCTAACAGTGACACTTCTTGTCTTAGTTGTTTTATAGTTTTCTCTATTCGATACTTCCATGATGGCATTCAATTTCTCCCTGTCCTTTCCTTTAGGACTTTAGCTGCTATTAATTTGGCTGCAGAGTAATGTATCCCATTTACTTATGTTATATTGCATGAATCCCTGTGGTCAGTCCTAATTACTATGTTCATTTGTTTTATCAAATTTCTAACTTTTTGGCTTTTATTGACCTTCTGCAGTCTATTTCTTTCATTGATCTTAACATGTCTGTCCATCTCTATTAAATCAAGTAACTCTTCTCTTAGATCATTTTCTTCTAAACTGAGGGAACAGTCTTTGTTTTCCAATTCCTGCGGGCATTCTATAGAAAGTTCCAGAGCTTCTTCCTGTGCCACATTCTCTTCAGTTTCATCCTGTATCATCTATTGCTCATGCATATGGGAACTCACTGGCCTATCATTCCACAACATTGACTGTGTCAGAGTTGCCACAGTTCCCTGTTCTTTTCCCATGCAGTATAGCTCCAACTGAACCTTTGTACTGGTTTCCAGTGGGAGGCTCCAAAGTATCTTCATATGTCAACTGATTAGATGCTTCCTGCTCAACTGGTTTCTCCTTAATTTGGGTGCCATTTGCTCTATCCTGTTGTGTTGTTACCTGAGTTAAATTTTCTATGCTAAATCCTTCACTTTCCAAGTAATGCATAACCTCAGTTTCTATTTCTTTAACTTCTCAATTATTAATCCTCTTTTCTACTTTTCCTCTTTGTTTTTTTTTTTTTGTTTTTTTTGTATTGTAAAATTTTTCATATCCAGATGTCCTTGCCTGTATTTCTCTTATAATATCTTTGGTGCTGCTCTTTTTGCATTGATTAGTTTTGTTTTCTCCTTTGCATAAATATTGCACAATATTAAATCTCTTTTAATTTCTCATGTCCATATTTCTCCTTCAGATGTCTCCTGCTTCTCTTGTTTCTCTTTACTTTGGGGACTAGTTTTTCCATCATGCTGTGATATGACCTATGTTAGATTTTCTACACTGAATCCTTCACTTTCCAAATATTCCATAACGTCACTTTCTATTTTGTAACTTCTACTGATTAATCCTCTGTTCTATAGTCCCTCTTTGTGATCTTTTTATTGTGAAATTTTCCATATCTGGATGCCTTTGCTTATATTTCTCTTTGAATATCTTAAGTGCTGCCTTTTTGTGTTGATTAATTTGGCTTTCTCCTTTGCATAAATATTGCACCATATCAGAGCTCTCTTTCTTTCCCATGTCCATATTTCTTTTCTATAGTCTTTTGTTCTTTAAAATTTTGCACTTCCTCAGTAGCTCCTTTTTCCAAATGTCACAAGGTTTCTTGATCTATATAGTGTTTTTTACAGATCTGTTGTGTTAATGAACACAATTTTTTATTTGAAGCTTCTGGCAGGTTTTCTTGTGGAAGTATCTTTTTCCTCTAATTTCTAGTGTTGGCTGGTGGCTTCAAATCAAAGGGGGGCTGCAGGAGACAGCTGAATGGTTGGGGGCCAATGGGAATGGGTGTGGCCAACAAGAAAGGGGTGGGCCTATGCTAACAACCACAAAAACTGGGACTTTAAATATGCTGCCCTGGGTGCCAAACCATCATGAGAGTCCAATCAAGACAAAATGAAGTGTAGAAGAAAGCAATATTTCAATGCATTGGCTACATGACAGCTTACTTAAAATCTAGATGGAAACAAAAAGGTTGTGAGGCATGAAAAAATAAATTACTTTGGAATGCCAGTCAAAATCAAGTATAAAAAAAGCAAGTAGCATTCAACTCAAATCACTTCTCCTTGCACTGCAGTTTTAATTATAATTTATATTCAGCTTTATAAAAGTACCAAGTAACATGCTGAAAGTAGCAGTATCTCTGATACCCCCACTTGTAAAAATGTTTCTTAGCCAAAAAAGACCTGCTGCCTGACAACAATCTACTTGTTTCATGGGGAAAACATGATCAAAGTAAAAAATGAACAGCAAACAAGAAACAAGCTCAGATACATTGCTTAAAAGTTACTGCACAGGTTATGGACCACACTTGATAGACTGGCATTCTGCTTAGTTTATAAGTAAAGCCTGCAAAGATGACTGCAAGTTTCCAACAAATGTAATGAGCTTCTGAAAATATTGTAATCCTGCTTTTTATTACACATACTGTCATATGAATTTCAATACCTAAGACTTATGCACAATCTAGTTACGTAAATATTCTCTGCATGGCAACAACAAAAAGGTTTTCAATGTTGGTAATTCTTTAACAGTATGCTTATTAAAGCTTACTTGCATCTTACAATCTCAGACAAGCTTACCTGATGGTCATTAAAGCATTGCTACTTAAACGTAGAGCAACAAGCTCTGCAACAACATGCATTTTCTGAATAAGAAGAAGCATAAATCAATAATATAAAAATATGACAGAAAACCAGAACATTCTACAAAATCAAGGACGGATGAAAAGCCACTGTAGTACTTGTGTCTACCTTGAATGGAAGGATACTCTGCACACTTACACTGCATAACTGCTCCTTGCCTTGCTTGGACACATCCAGAGTCACTACGTGGGGAAGTGGGGTGCAACAAGTATATCAACATTTGAAATGTCTCTGGATGATGGTGATGGCCCTGACACATTTGTCATATCTCTTAACCTCAGAGCAAGAAATCTGGACAAAGCCATAAATAGAAGTGGGACAGGGCCCAAAAATAAGGACAGTTTTTAAATATTGCTCTTATAAACTTAGAAAGGTAATAGAATAGCAGGTCTTGCATTAGTATGAATTTTCTGAAGGGTATGAAATCTGAAACTCAAATTTCTGGCATTATTTTCTAACTTCAGTCTTTAATGATTTGCCACTAATTTGCCAGAAAACCACAATTTTAAGTAAAAACAGATCAACAATGTGATGCAAAAATATAAAATAGCCACACTATACAGCTGGGAACTTATCAC
The DNA here is from genome assembly GCF_019279795.1 of Protopterus annectens. Lineage (NCBI taxonomy): Eukaryota > Metazoa > Chordata > Ceratodontiformes > Protopteridae > Protopterus > Protopterus annectens. Next base: position 1,702,431,796 of record NC_056731.1, read on the forward strand.
AGAAGGGACACTTTTTTAATATTAGTACTGTTAACTTGAGCAGCTGACAAAATAAGAGAATCTACATGCATTTCTGAAATTAAAAGTAATCTATAACTCTGATCATTGCAATTATTTATTAATTGTAAACCATCCATGTTTTCTTCCAAATTTGTCATTTTGCAGAGGGATTATTAGGAGGAGAGCAACATTTTGAGCCAAAATTGGGGACAGTTGAGAGGTTTGGATATACGTAATTCTATAAAGCGATTTATTTGCTCATACCGCTCATCCTCTTAATGCAGGAAATCAGGGCAAGGCCAAATATATTGGGGGAACATACAAACAGTACTAAAAATTGCTATTGTATAAAATTAGACAGTTGACAGAATAACAGGTCTTGGTTTAGCATGCATTTTTCTGAAGGGTATGAAGTCTAAATGATTTGCCAGAAAACCACAAATGTTGTGAGGAATAAATCAAAAATAAGAAGCAAAAATCTATTCATTCTGCAAAAATCTGGACAGTTGAGAGGTATAGTTCATCCAGGGCTGAGTTTGCCGCCCTTCCCCTCTCACAAAATCATGGTCAAATGGGGCTTCTCCTCCGGACCTATTCCAATGTCCCATTACTTTGCTATTTCACCTTATTTACCATAAACACTGTAATGTGCATACTGCTTTACTTCTGTGATGATTTGGATTTCATTTAAAAGTTTTATTTTTACAGTTTACAGCACAAACACTAATAGACATCTGCTAAACAAAGCAATGCAGTTTCACAATGAAAATAGACTTAGCATTAAAACTTCTCTGCCCTTGAAACTCACATTCATTGAAACAGTATCAAAACCCACATTCAAAGAAAATTCATCTGGCCAGTGGCAGATGAGGATTAACTTGGACTGTTTTCAAATCATAGGCCCCTTGCACAGGAAACATGCATGTGTTATTTGATACACCTTCCTGATTGTATTAAATTATATTCCTTGTATAATACAGTAAAGTTGTTAGACGGCATTTTAAATTTATTGTTTTGAACATTGTTCTAGTAAACAATGAAACAAAATGCATGTACCAATAATGACAAAACTGCCCAATTCAGAACATTTCCATCATAAAAGTTTATCAAACTTTTACAATCCACCAGTATCAGTAAATATGCACAGTCTCTGCAGAAGTAAAAATCATCTAAATAATTCCACATTAAAGAGATCTGTAACTAATGAAGAGGTTACTGCTAGCACACAACTTTATATTTCATTGTTTCATCTACAAATAAAGGGCCTGTTGCCTTTGAGGAATAAATTGCCTATGCTGCATAAAAAAATGATAAGCTAGTAATATTGCAATAGGGAATGGATGGTAAATTGATAACAGGTTCATTGTTACTACGTATTTCTACCAAATAGGACATTCTCAGGACTGCAGCATCCACCACCTTTAAAAGTACAACACAGTACAGTATCAGTAGTGCATCTATATACTGTGGGAGTAGAAACCACAGTCTTCTGCATCAAAAGTATCTGTTGTGCTATTAACACAAGCAGCCACAGCATAAGCAACACTAAACTTTTCTTCAAGCTCTCAGCTCCTTGTAAAATGCAGTCGACACTCAACTGTATCTCTCAGCTTTGAAGCACAAGAAATTTGGAAAAAGTCAAAATTTATTGGGGGGAGCCCAAAAACTAGGGACACATTTTAAACATTGCTTGCATAATCTTTGAAAGTTGCTTGAATAAAATCCTGTGTTACCACCATGCATTTCATGGCCAAATACTTGAACCCAGGATCCTGTGCATTATAATCAGAACAAGCTACCACTATGCCAAATCAGCTGTTTCTTGAAAGACAGACTGAAACATAAATGGCTATCATTTAGTGAATTCAGTTCTCACCATAGCTCTCAAATTCTTAGCACAAAGCACCTAGACAAAGCCAATAATGGGGGAATACAGCCCCCAAACATATTTAGTGAATTCAGTTCTCACCATACCTCTCAACCTGTTAGCACAAAATACCTGGACAAAGCCAATAATGAGGGACTATAGCCCCAAAAATAGGGGCAAATTTCAAATATTGATCTTATAAACAGAAAATTGTTAGAATAAAAGGCTTTGTGTTACCATGTACTTTCTGAAGAATATGAAGTCTGAAATTCAAATACCTGTCATTATTTAGTAAATTCAAAATCCAGAAAAAAGACAGATTTTATGAGGAACAGAACAAAAATGAGGCAAAAATTGCACAAGTGGTGGTGGGTAGGGAATTCAAGCTCTTGATTCTAGCCACCTGGTATATTTTCTTACTTCTTTCTAACTACTGCGGCATTTGACACACACACACACACACACACACACACACACACACACACACACACACACACACACACACACACGCACACACACACACACACACACACACACACACACACACACACACACACACACACACACACACACACACACACACACACACACACACACACACACACAGTTCTGTTAGTATAAACAAGTCATACCTGCTTTCAGTCCAAAGCTGCAGCATTAATTAATGTCAAAGCTCCAGTTTCAAACACAAAAGCCCCACGAGAGATCCTAAGTCCTGTTCTTTCCGAGAGAGCCTAAGCACTGTCCTTCCCGTGAGAGCAGGCTCCAGCCTTTAGATGTTGCAGTCCAATCCTCATCCAGTCTATGCAGTTGTAACTGCATAGACTTCTGGGATCTTTGGTGTTGCAGGCTGTCTTCCGAGTCCAGACTATCTTACCAGCAGTCCAGATCTGTGCGCATGCTCCAGACTGGTTCAGTAGCAGTCCGCACTTGGGAAATTGGCACGACTGCGCATGCGAGTTCCAGACTTGGGTAATGCATGGAAATGCCGTGAGTTTTGGGGACTCACATTTGTTTCTATTTATTTTTTCTTTTGTTTTTCATTCATTTCTTTTCCTTTGTATAGCTGGGGGGGCTGCAGTCCTGCAGCCCAATAGCACAAGCCACCACTGCTAAGTTCTCTCTTAATCTTTTTGTATATCTTTTGTCCGGATATTCTGGGCTTCTTGCAAAACAGTAACAATACATAATTTCTTTCTTATCCTCAGTAGTCCAATCTATCGTTTGTATGGCTCTTTTTTGGCCTATCAGTTTTTATGACTTTGTGGACTACTGCTTCCTTATACAACAGGGGGGCCATCATCCCCCTGGGCCTGGCCTAGCCCCATTGTAGGAATATTTCCATGTCTTGAGGATTCTACACTGTCATTTTTTCCAGTCCTGGTACCAGTGTGCCTACCAGGGTTAGGCACTTTTTTTATCCTGGGACTTGTGCATCCAACTATCTTCTTTATTTTTTAACCTACTTCTGTCCATGATATATGCTATATAAAATGCAGTCTATATATCAGTGTCATCTTGGTGAAGTTTTGTGAAAAACAGGGTCCACCTTGTGAAGGTACTCACCAAGACCTGAGGATGAATTCGGTTCCAGCAATACTTCCCTCCTTTTGTTGATTTTATCATCTCTCCATTCAGACCCTACACAGGTACAGTATGAGCCTATGCTATGTTATCTAAGACCAACTGTCTCTATCCATGAGAAACATGGGCATGACACTCAGAGCACAATTACAATTAGCCATCCATTGATGTAGGTTGCACTTGAATAGAGTCAGGAAAGGCCTTTGTTTTACGTGAATGGGAAGCTTGTTCCAGAGAAGGGGTAGTGTCTGACAGATGTAGCTACCCTACCTTTCCAGCATTATTTATCATTTATTATGTCAAAGGCTAGGTTAACATCATTGGAACAAGTGACCCTTGTGCAGTTTGCTTTACCAATGTGTAACATTTCCATCAGGGCTGGATTGGAGACTGCCCTGTAGGTCTGACACAGATCAGCCCTTAGTAGTCTGTGATGGTCAGAATACAATGATGGGACTTTCAATCTTCCACATAGGACTTTTTTTTTACACCCTCTATTTTCCTTGTGCAAAAACTCTGGGGTTTCTCCAGCTGTTACAGATGTGAGGTGAGGTAAATACATAAGGGTGCATTGTACTCAATTATTGGTGTGATGAGGGCCGAGAATAGTGCAATTGTAACATCCTTTGAGCTGGATGCCATGTTCATACTTATGAATTGTGCCCATACATCTCAACCTGAAGACATCAACAATCTAGACAAAGGCCCATGAAATGTAGGTACAACTGGCCAAAAATCGGGATGCTAATTAATATAAAATTTGAATACATAATCATGTAGCCCCCACCCTCTCTGGTGGAATTGTGGGATATTAACATGAAGACTGAAGTCACTAAATAATAACAAATAATGGCAAGAGATAAAAAAATATGACTGAGGTATTGTGTGACCACCAGCAGTAATTAAAATTAAGGACATGTCTGCCAATGTCCTAAAGGGTATGTGCAATATGAGTGAGGACTGCTTCCAAAATCATGTCAGATAAAACATTTTCAAGTCTCTTGCTAAGGTAGTCAGTGAATCTCAACATCCAAAATGTAATCCATTATCCAAGTACAGCTATCCTTCTACAAGTACATAACAGCACAGCCGGGCTAACTTTAAATGCCGAGTTTACCAGGTTAGCAAACAATAAAGTGTCTTCACTGTGGTCAGTTACTTCACAGAAACAAATGCAAGGGCTTTCTACTACATAGTCACAATATCTGGTAAGAAAGAGACACAGGTGCACTCTTGGAAGTACACTTGTACGTAATCAGCAGATAACTGAGAAAAGGATTAGAAACTGATACAGCAATATACAATCTGAGTATCTCACTCTATATATACCCTCCTATACTGCTGTTACACCTGTGCAAGTGCTGCATGACCAATTGTACCTTGCCAAAAAGAACAAAAGTGTGTATGGAATATGCAGCTAATTCCCAAAGTCTACAAATCTACACTAAGCTACTGACAAATACCTCACATACAAGTATAAAACCACCTCAAATGAAAACACCAACTCAGTTATTTTCCCTTGATGGACATAGCAAGTTCAGCAGCAGTCAAAATGCCTCATTCCAGTTTGCACACATTAGGCCGGCCTGAGTATTTAACACATATGACACCCCCAAGATATCACTGTCAGCCACCCAAACAAAAAATATTTTAGAATGTTTAATTAGCAGTACTTCTCACCTGAAGTTTTTTTCTTCTCACATATAACAGAAGGAACTCCTAGAATTCCACCATGAATACATGTATAGCAAAAGTACTAGCGGACCAGAATTCTCCACATAGAAGGATTCACAGAGTACACCACTAAACTAAATATCCCACACTAACTTTTTGCAACAAGAGACTGTTCATTCACATTCACTTCAGTTCTGCACCTAGCATGCTCTGCTTTCCCAGGCCTTAAAGGAAATCCACACTAAAATCCTTGTTTAGAGAACAGTATCCCAACATCGTTTTCCCTCCCCACCTATGTAAACTCATCTTTAATGGACTGTAATTCAAAACAACATAGCAAAGAGGAAAACAACTGCAGAAATACATATTTTATAGAACCCATAGGATCATATAAAGCACCAAATATTCCTTTATGTGTTGTGATGGCAGACATTTGAATTTCAGACTTCATATATTCCCTCAGTAAATACATAATAATGCAAAACCTGTTATTCTAGCAACTATCTGAGTTTACAAGAGCAATGTTTGTGTCTTTCAGCTTTTCCCGGTTATGGGTCGCCACAGCGGAACTCCGGTCTGCTAATGATTGGCAGTAGAGTTTTACATGCTGGCTTGCCGGGCCTAATGCACAACCTTCAATGAAGGAACACCCGTTCACGCATGTCGCCACACAGAAGATGCTCTAACTGAGAATCGAACGGGCAACGTCTAACTGTGAGGCGACAATGCTAAATTCTCCCCCTATTGTTGGGCCTTTATCCCACCATTATTTTTGGCTTTGTCCAAATCTCTTACTCTGAGAGATTGAGAGGTATGCAGCCATCCAATGCAATTATGGCACTTTAAAACTTATCTGGTTTAAGAAAACTGCATAAAACACAAGCAAACTTAATTCACGCTTTAACTTAATTAAGAAGACATCTACCAAAATAGCATATCCCCAAAACAGCTTGCTTAACAATACATAAATGTGTCCATCACTTGCAAAGCATTTTACAAACCTAACCCCCCTTTACCCCTGCAAACACTCACTCAAACTGCAAACAACGGCACTAATGGGAAAATGAGAATATCTGCTGGATTATTTTCTCCCTTTTTCTATTTACATCTGCTTCTGCATTATGTGGGATCTACACATTTTGCACCATTGAGCTGCATTTTAATGCTGTTTTCCCTGTGCACTGGATAGGACCAGTAATGAGTTATAATTACATGTGCATTTGTCTCTCTGCCTCTCGGTAATGGAATGATATGGTATGGTGCAGTTGCTATGTTTATTACTCAGAAAATGATCACCTAAAACTACATACATACAAATATTTCAAAGCAAGCATTTTAACTGCACTAATAATTGGGCATTATATAATCCACATTTTGGAGATGGCATGTTAAGAGCTAGAGCTACAGAATCAGACACAAGTTCAGAAATAATCACAAACCATTTTTAAATTATTAGTACTACTAATTGGTTGTAAAGTCACACTGTAAGGTGTCATGAATTAACATGCACTTTCTGAACTAATCACCATTATTTAAGTGTAATCCCTCACAGTTTTATGAGGTAGGAAATTACTAGAGTAACATTTGATCCCAATTCAGGGACTTCCCTGTAGGTATTGCTGCTGCTGCACACTGATGACATGAAACAAGTTTCTCAACTTAATATTTTGTTCTGCACTGCACAAAAGGATGCCTGCTTCCTTTAATAAGATGGTGTTTATGACCCCAGCAGGAGGGCGTATGGATGCACGAGACTTAATGCTTTTGCTGTGTAGTGCCACAAGAGTCAAATTCTGTAAACCATTGGATTTTTTTTCCAAAAACAATTTGTGAACGTTTTGAAAACTTTATTTTCTGCTTATAATTTCCAGTGAATAAATACAGCGCAGGCACAAAACTGAAGATGAGATAAATGATGACAGGTCAGAAGACTGACTGTATTTTTGCTTTTTGTTTGAATCACTATGAGGCACTGTAGTATTTGCAATTCTAGATAATCTTTTGCAATATACAGAAAAAAGAGATATGAAGTATGTGAGGCTCTAGCATGAGTATTCATGCAATGCACTGAGTGTAGTTTGGAAATGAAATGTGCAAGAAACGGTGAAGTCCTGAATAAAGTACTGAGCTCCCTACTTCTACAATACATGATATTTCGAGTTTCACACAAATCGCATGCTTATATAAACAGTCAGGCACTGCTGCACTGAAAATCAGGATTTCAAGGGGCCACTCATGAATTTGTAGCACCCTATTGTTTTGCCCCCCAAAACAGGAAATACCAAGGAATTCAGTATGGTTGAGATGTATGGTTGTGCCAAATAGAAGGAATTTGTAACCACTATGGACACATGGTGGTCAAACTTCTGATTACTATCTGAGTACCCATATGACATACCGCTGGGCCTGCTCATAGGGGTGTGCTGTCTTTATTGTAATTAGCTTGGGTATTTGCTTTCCAAATGGGAATAATAATGCTTTACTGACCATTTAGTGTGTTTCCATGGCTCTGGCAGCAATCATTTGTGTGGATTTTTACTTTATGCAGTATATCAGTAGCATTAGTGAATTCAAGGATTGTCCACAATTTATAGTCATACACAAAGTTGTTCAGACAAAGGCTATCTACTTTTGCCTTGACGTCTGTGAATTAAATACTGAGTAGGAAAGGGCCTAGTATAGAACCCTGTGGTACTGCCCTGGTCACTGGCCTCTTGCTCAAGGTGAATTCACATACTTTGACAGTATGCTTCCTGTCAGTGAGACATTTGGTTACCCACTTGGCAATGTAAGGATTTATACCCAGTTGAAACACTTTCTCTGTAATACTTGAGTGTGTAATTGTGTAAAATGCCTTGGCCAGGTCAACTTAGGTGGAATGTGCAGTTTCCACCTCATCCATAGCTTTGGTGACCTTCTCAAAGAAGTCAACCAAATTTAACATGCATGATATAGCCTTAATGAATCAAAAATGGGTTCAGTACATGGTCAGGAGATTACCTATGTTCTTGTTGATAAGGTCTAAGATGATTCTTTCCATTGCGTCACAGATCAGGCTAGTCAGGCTTATGTGGCTATTATTCCCTTTGTTGGGTGATGATCCACCCTTGTTCACACAGATGACTGTTGCTGTCCACTATTCTGCCAGGACATAGAATGTCTGGAGACTGTGGGTAAATGGGGATCCAGCTATGTTCTGCTAGGTCAAGTTTTCAGTTATTGAAAAGGCAACCTGGGAAATATTCAGGGCTCATTGATACTGTGTTTTTAGCCTTAGACAGATAAGCTGCTGTCTGGAGAAAATAGGCTGAGTAATGTTTGCATGTACACTTTGGGGTGACAACCAGTGGGGGCAGGGTGGTGAAGTTTGATCAAAATCTGTCAGCTAGCAGGTTGTCTGTTACCTCCAGTTTAGTACGTGTGGTGCCATCATCAACTATCTCTGCACATAGCTGTGGATTCCCCATAAAATGTCATACTTGGTTAAAATATCACTTGTGACTACACCTCTAAATACAACATTGGGTATGTATCGCATACCACAAAGTGGAACTTTTCACTTAGTTGTACAACTTTACCTATTTCAGATCATTACTTCAATTGCACATCATATGCCTCTAAGTTTATCACTGGAAAGGTGTGTGTGATGGCCCCAATACCATATATGGACTCATTACATATGAGGTGGATATGGTTCGTGCAGAACAGTTACTGACACAAATGGTGGTAGTCACACAATGCTGCTGGGGAACACTTGAATAATCTTTGTGAAGAACAACAGAATTGCACATACAATGAATTTACCAAAGATGTAAGTGAGTCTGAACTTGTTGTTTATATAACAGCATTACAACATATGTGTTGTTGTCACCCATCTGTGTTGTGGTGACAGTCCAAATTAATCCAATTTTCTATACATGTTCACACTACAGTGTTAAAGAGGTAGATATCTATGGGTCTTTCTTAATTCCCTCCTGCAAATTCCTTTATTGCTCCCCCTTTGGTCTTCTTTCTTCTTGCCTCCCATTTCAACACATTCAATCTACTCCATTTTTTCAAATGAAAAAGCTCCACCCAAGAGGCAGATCTGAAGAAGCATGAGTGAACGTGCTGCAAACAAGCTATATTTATTAATTTTAAACATACAGAGATGTTTTAAGTGGGGTTGCTTTCCTTATTATTTCAATTATCCTATGTATTTTAAAACATTTACTGTTAGTTATTTAATTGGTAATCTGCTGTACACCAACAAGAACAACATTTAGTTTCTATATAAAACATACCGATAACACATAACCCAAATTACAAAAGCCTCACTGATGTTTATTGTAAGACCTATAGTAGACCAGCATTTCAATTTTTCACCCAGTCGGATTGTACTTCCTGATTTCCCACATATAGTTTCTCTATCAAGTTACACAGACAATGGATAATGTAGTGTGTGTTTTAGACAAGTTAGCCTGCATAGCTGATTAGATGGTTAAAACCTAATGGTACACATTTATGTATATTTAAAAACAACCAAACACACAGACCCCAATTACTATATCCTCATAGGTGCATTTATATGTCTTATAGCATATCAGTTTTTCAAAGTTCTCTCATTCAAGTTTTACTACTGAATTTCCTGGCTGCAAACACTCCATTCAATCACACAGAAGCTGGAAGCAAGATAACCAGTAGAATAATAAAACCTCTTATATTCTAATATATATTCTAAGAGATATTAATATATATTCTAAAAGATATTTAAGTTTTAACCAATCATAATTATATGTTTACGTTTCTTTAGAATTAAATAGAATGCTGATTTTTTTTCTTTGTTTTTGAAATACGTATAAAGTGGCCTAATGGTTAAGGTGTTTGCCTTACAAACACAAGGTGCAGGGTTTGAGTCTCACAAGGGATAATTGGCTAGGCTAAAAATGGCTCGCAAGGGCAGTTAGCTTAGTACTAACCTATGTGAAGTTGTTCTAGCTCGCCTTCATTCTCTACTGATGGGTTCGGAATTAAAGCTCGAGGTTTTCAACTAGCTCGTGGCTCACTCCCTATCATATGATGCTGTAGGGCATTCCCCAGATCTCATTTGCCACTGAAAGAGATTGAGCATCTCATCTGGCTCTGGCTAACTGAAATTGTGTTTTTCTACTTACAACTTAAATATTTAAAAAAAATATTTTTACGGTTTAGTAGTTTGGTAATTTCCTTTCTTCTACGCTTGTTCTAACACTTCTTTCTTTTTATGTATATATATATATATATATATATATATATATATATATATATATATATATGTGTGTATATATATATATATATGTATATATATATATATGTGTGTGTGTGTGTGTGTGTGTATATATATATATATATATATATTTATATATGTGTATATATATATATATATATATATATATATATATATATATATATATATATATATATATATATATATATATATATATATATATATATAGTGTTGTTAGTTCTAGAAACTGATATTAGGGTAGTTAAAAACCTTTACGGAATTACTTAGGATTTTTTGCCTGTTATCAGCCTGCTGTTAAGGCTAGCATGTGTTTACTTAGATATTAAGCCCATTTTACTTAAGAGGGCTGTTTTTTTCTTTTCATTTTATATCTTCTTTGGGCTTGTATTTCCAGCAGAGGGCTATTTTCCTTTTGGAGCAAGGAGTGCTGTAATTGTGTGTGAATCCCTTGTTGTTCCCCTTATAGCTCATTTTATTTAGAGAGCTATTGAGCCCGTTTTAATTAGAGGGCTGTTTTTTCCCCTTATTCTTGGTGTGTTTTGTATTGGATAGTGTTAAAAATGTTGAAGCAGCCTAAAGAGACTAAACCTTCAGAGTTTAAGAGGTGCCCTAACTGTTCTCAAAAAATGTCCATTACAGATGGACACACTGATTGCGTTTTTTGTTTGGGAGCCCTGCATTTACAGGAGTCTTGCTTGATTTGCCACTCTTTCAGCTCAAGAGTCCATCATGAAAGAAGGAATAAGCTGATCCTTAAGGGCTCACTTAAGTCTTCTTTTTATGAAGCTTTAGAGCAGGGTCAAAGCCCTTCAAAAGAGTCAGTATCACCCTCTCAGAAATCAGACAAGGGCTCTAAAAGACCATCTTCTGCATCTTTGGATGGATCAGAACCGTCAAAAAAAAGTTTCAAAAGTAGCAGAGCCCGTTGAACTTGCTCGACCTTCCACCTTGGCTCCATCTGTTTTGGGGCCAATGGTGTTGCAAGTTAGGAGCTGCTCGGCTGCTTTGGAGCCAGTTTCTCCTACACTTAGGTTGCCAGTACTTCAGTCTGTGGAATCTCCAGCCCCATCCTCTCGTTCTTCCAGGAGCCTTTCAGACTATGATATGGATTGTCTGGTGCAGAAGTTATTGAGGATCCCAGCGCTGGCCAAACTTTTGTCAGAACTGACCCAATCAACTTCATGACCAGCCAGACCCATCCCTTCTACGTTGATTCCTCCTCCAACTGAGAATGTGGTCTTGGAGCCAGAATGTGTGGAACTGATAGAGGAGGAGCTATCAGGGCTGAGGCCTACTTTGGCATCTTTGGCTCTGACTGTTCTGATTACCTCAGTGCCATCTGAGATGTCTAGGGGCAGACACTCCCTGGTCAGGTCCGGAGGGTACATTGGGACCGAATTTTTATCGGTTCCAAACTTGCCTCTCAGGGACTTGTTTCAGGTGGACTCAGCAGCTACCTCGGTGCAGGAGCCACCCTCTGTGGTGCTGGGGGGATATTCCAGTTCCTTGGAGCCAGGCATTTCCTCGGATCATGGGAGGGGGGCTTTTGCGTCTATGAGGAGAGCTTTGTCCCCATGGGCCTCCTCTCTATCAGATCTTCCTATTCCTCCCCCTAAGGTACTGGTATCTGTTTCTGCACAGCCGATCCCACAACAGCATAGAGACTTGAAGCTTCAGGAAGCCCCAGAGGGTAAACCCATCTCTTCCGGAACCTCTCTGGAATGCCCATATGAAGATTCACCCCAAAAAAGACTATGTAATTGGAAGCATTTGGACTCCCCGGAGGAGTCACTCACATCAGACATGGACCTCGATGAATCAGAAAGGTCCCCACGGTCACCCTCTGAAGATGTCTCTTTTGCAGACATCTTAGAAGTCCTTAAGCAGAGAGGTGGCTGGAAGGCCACCACCCCTTCTGATGAGGAGTCCGTTTAACTGAAGGCTTTTGGGTCTTGACCTTCCGACACTTGGGTGTCTCTGTCTTTTGACGAACTTATGGAATTAGTTTGTCAAAAGGTGTGGGAGTCGCCTGACACAGTGGAACCTCTCCCTAGGAGGCCAAATAAATTCATAACATTGCCGAAAGACAAGACCTTTCTCATTAAAGGTGTTCCCGCAGATGCTATAGTGGTGGCTGCAGCCACCAAAGAGGAGTTATCAGAAACTCCACGCCTACCCATCCCCCGAACAGTCATGTACAATGGACAGATACAGTAAGCGCATGTTCTCTTCAGCGGCCTTTACACTACGGTCCCTGAATTACCTCACTCACTTCACCAGGTTACAGAGAGATCTCCAAAAGGAGCTTGGAGATACTCCCAGGATTCTGTAGCTACAGGAGTGACAGATAAATTATTCACCCAGCTCTCCACCCTCACATCAGTAGTTAACTCATCCATGAGGCTTATCTCAGGTCAGCGGGTTCAGGAATCGCCCTTTAGGAGACATTCCTGGATGCGCCTGTGTAACTTTGTGGAGCCCTTCAAGTCATCCTTCATTAATACACTGACCAGGTGTGAACAGGAAGGAAGGAAAGAATCAGCCATCGGAGTCCATTTTTCCACACCTTCTAGACCCTATCCCAAGGATTAAAGGGGAGGAAAAATGTGGTTTTGGAAAACCTAGAGAGCCTTTCAAGATACATGTGGTGAATCTTCCCCCAGGGTCAGAGGAGGAGGTAATGATGGAAGACGCCAGCCATGTGGCAGAGGGGGTCTGCAAAACCAGGGTGACCGAGAATCATTTTTTGGTAAGCCCTTTCAGCATTCCTGAAAGGAGGGCATCTGTTACCCTCTGGAGGCAGTCGGAGGTTGCTTATCCTTGTACCCAGATGCCTGGCTAAAAATAACAAAAGACAAGTGGGTGCAAAGGATCATGTCCAGAGGTTACTCCTTACCCTTTTCCATGCCACCCCCTCTAATGAAAAGGATTCCAGATGTTTCACCCAGTCACAGGAAGCAAGCAACCAAAGAAATTCAAAAGTTGCTAGAAAAAAGAGTCATCCAACCAATCCCCTCAGACCAGATAGGATCCGGAACTTACTCAAGGTTCTTTTTAGTTCCAAAGAAAACAGGGGACTGGAAACCCATACTGGAACTCCACAGTTTAAACAAATCTGTAAAAAAGACAAAGTTCCAGATGGTTATGCTGCAGTCAATACTCTCTTTTCTGGGGATAGACAATTGGATGTGCTCTGTAGACCTCCAGGATGCGTACTACCATATAAAAATGGACAGGCCATCCAGAAGTCACCTGTGCTTTTGGCTGGGAGCCAGTCATTACCAATTATGAGCCCTGCCCATTACTCTCACTACAGCCCCAAGAGTGTTCACCAAATGTATGGCAGTGGTCATGGCTCACCTAAGGCATTTAGGATTCCGGGTGTTTCCATATCTGGATGACTGGCTCTTAACCACCACTACCAAGCATCTACTTTCACAAGCAAGAGACACCACCTCGAATGCCTGTGCTCAGTTAGGAATTACAATAAACTATAAAAAAATCTGCCTTATTGCCATCTCAGCATATCATCTTTATAGGTGCAGACTTAGACATGATTACAATGATGCTAAAACTTCCACCAGACAAGATACAACCTCTCAAAAACAAAGGTTCAAGCAAGGACAATTCTCAAAGTATTAGGTACGATGGCGGCAGCAATCATTATGTTCCCCCCTAGCTCAGATGTACATGAGAATCTTACACTGGTTCCTATTCACCCAACGGTCCATGCATGAACTTCCGATGTCACATCAGATAATGCTAACAGAATCTTGCAGAAGAGATCTACGTTGGTGGCTACATTCAGATCAAGTGATCTTAGGTTGTACTTTCATCCTTCCATCCCCTCTAGCCACAATGACCACGGATGCCTCCCAGATGGGGGGGGGGGCTTTATCAGTGAATGACAGCCCAAGGCATGTGACAGGATTATGAGGTCCATTTGCATATCAGTGTCCTAGAGATATAAGCAGTGCTTCAGGCATTGCAGGCATTTCAACACTCTCTTCCACTGGGAACAATTGCAGTCCAGACAGACAACATGCCAGTGGTTTGGTATATAAACAAACAAGGAGGAACCAAATCCTACACCCTTTGTTGAGAGGCCCTGAGAGTATGGCAGTGGGTGACTTCCTCTCAAAGCTTTCTGATAGCAATGCACATCCTGGGGAAATCCAACGTGATAGTAGACAAACTCAGCAGAGCAATTCTAATGCCTCAGGAGTGGTCCCTGAAACAGGAAGTATCGGAAATGCTTTTCCAAAAATGGGGCCAAACTTACTGTGATCTTTTTGCCATGTCCATGAACACAAAATGCAGCAGCTACTTTGCCCTAATCCCTCCTCTGGGGGAATCTCCAAGGGATGCACTTGTACATGAATGGCCCCTAGGTCTCCTCTATGTTTTCCATTCTTTTCCACAGATACCCAAAGTTCTTCAGAAAGCCAGTGCTTTGGGAAGGACCTTAATTCTGATAGCCCCTGACTGGCCTCACCAGATTTGGTTCCCCTTCCAATGGCCTCATCTTCAGGAAGAGGCTTGGATTCTGGACCCAGTACTAGATCTCCTGACCCATTCATCGGGGGCTCTTTATCCATCCCTTCAGACCCTCAAGTTGACAGATTGGCTGCTCCAAATCCAAACATAGCCAGACTACAAAACCTTTCATCTGTAGTACAACATATCCTGATTTCTTCTCACAAGATATCTACCAGAAGATTATATCTCAGCAAATGGAAGAGATTTTCAATCTGGGCACTAGGGAATTGTATTAATCCTTATTCAGCACCTATACCTTCTATCCTAGAGTTCTTGATGAAGGTTTTTAATGAGGGAATAGCTGCAGCTGCTATTTGAGTACAATTAGCAGCAATCTCAAATTTTCATCTTGGGAATGAAGGACCAGACATTATGTCCCACAGACTATCGAAGGCTTTTCTGAGAGACACTAATCTTTTGAGACCACCGACTAAACCCCCACTACCACCGTGGAACCTCAATTTTGTACTATCCAGAATAATTCTCCCCCTTTTGAGCCTTCATCATCATGTGACTTAAAGTTCTTAATGTGGAAGACCATTTTCCTAGTGGCCATTACCTCATCTAGGAGAGTTTTATAATAACAATAATTATCTATAAAACCACCATATATGTTGTTCCAGAATGACAGGGTGTCACTCCAAACAAATCCAACCTTTCTACCAAAAGTATGTTCAGATTCTAATTTGAACCAGTCCATATACTTACCAGTTTTTCCCCCCAAGTATGACAATAAAGCAGAATAGATGCTTCACCAACTTGACATTCATAGACAGTTGTGCTTCTATCTGCACAGAACAAAATAATTTAAGAAAATGAATCAACTATTTGTATCCTTTTCAGAGTGCAAAAAATGACTGCCTGTAGCAAAAAGTACTCTATCTAGGTGGTTGTCAGACTGCATTTTGTTCACTTATAAATCAGTAAATGAACAGATCCCAGACAAGATAAGAGCATATTCTACTAGAGGTGTCTCTACCTCCTCGGCATTTCATGCAAAACTGCCACTAGACACCATCTGTGCAGCAGCTACATGGGCAAGGCCTCATACCTTTATCATTCATTACAAATTAGATTTGGCCTCCAGGGACAGGGCCTCCTTTGGATCCACCTTTCCGAAGAATATACTCCCATGAGCCACCCAAGAAGATTGGTGCTAGGGACGCTGTCCCATCAATAGAGAATGAAGGTGAAATAGGACAACTTCACATAAAGAAGTTATGTACCTACCATAATGCTCCATGTGAATTGTCCATCTCACCTTCTCTCTTACATCCCACCCTCCTACCTCTTTCCTTTGCCTCCTGGAGAAACAAGAGGTTAAAATTTGGCACCTAATGGTCTTTGACTCTCTTCTTAGCTTACTAGCTTACAGAAAACCATTTTTCTTTATAAATGTTTATTTGATTCATACTAGTATTTCTATATCAGCAAACAAGATCTGGGGAATGCCCTGCAGCATCATAGGATAGGGAGTGAGTCACAAGCTAATTGAAGACCTCTAACTTTAGTAAATGGCTGAGTCGGAACCGCGGATCAGTTCCAAACCCATCAGTAGGGAATGAAGGCAAGATGGACAGCTCACATGGAACATTACGGTAGGTACATAACTTCTTTATTTATTTCTAGTTCCTTTACATAAGCTGAGTGCTTATCTGCTATTTATATAAGTTTCACCCAATAAAGATTTGTCGCTGCTAAGATGTAAAGCTAATTTTAATCGCAACAAGATTTGTTGTTTTGGTATGAAGAACATGAAGCTGTTTTTTTTCACAAAAGTGAAGAAGTTTTGATCGCAGAAAGATTTTTTAGTATTCATTACTACTGTTTGGAGTTTAATTTACAGATATTTCTTACTACTACTGCTTGGTGTTTTAGGTTTGCTCAAATAGCTCAAATGGCTATTCTCTCTTATTTTTTCTAGTGAAGTTTACATATGGCAACATTTATATTTGCTTGTTGAAAAAATATATAATTTGACTACTACTTCCTGTGATACATTTTTTCTATCTGTATCTACCGAAAAGTTATACAGTTATACAAGACAATTGTTCAGTACACATCGGTGTGGGTAGACATGTCAGCCATGCCTTTCAACCTCTTAGAACAAGAACGCTGGACAAAGCCATAAATAATGATAGGAAGAATTTTAAATACTGCTCTTGCAACCTTAAAAGTTGATAGAATGACAGGTTTTGTATTAACATGAATTTTCTGAATAGTCTGATGTTTGAAACTCAAATGTCTGTCATTATTTTCTGACTTCAGTTCTCAATGACTTGCCATTGATTTTCCAGAAAACCACAATTTTATGAGAAATAGACCAAAATATGAGGTAAAATTCTGGACATTCTGCGAAAATATGTACACTTGAGAGGTATGATCTCAGCCAAGTTTCAGTTGCAAATATTTCTTAGAGGACATATAGGTGATTGTGTATTCACTGTCACCTTATGTGATTCTTGCAGTGATGCTTAATTGCCATCCTTTCCTTGCTTCATTTCTTCCAGGACCATCTTCCCTGCAAAGTGTGGAAACATCTGCACATGGTAAGCAAATGTTTCTTTGCTTATTACTAAACATTATTTAGATATATAATTATTTCTATGTGGGGGAGGGTGTAATGAGTGACTGTATTACTGTATAATCTGTGATAATGTGACCAGTGTTACTTTTTGTTCATCTATGTTGGGTTAATATTTAATGAAGCAGTAATTTCATTTCTGTTTGTTGCTTATTATCACAGGTGATCCTGGCAGAGAAAGTGTAGGATTCCTACCACCTGATGTCGGAGCACTGGTAGGCTCTGATGATCATGGTGGCCAAAGAGAGGCAATGTCAGAGGTTAAATCTGGCACTGAGGTTGTGACTCAAACATTCCCTGGATTTCCTTTAGATACAGTCAGCGTGCATATGCATACCCATTCCACTGAGCTCTCAGATAGTGCACAGGTTGACGATGAGCGTCTATATCATGTTATCGAAAGTTTACTTAATCGAATCAATAAAGATCGAACTTTATTGATAAATTAAATAAAACATCAAATAACGTAAAAAAAAAAAAAACTAAATGGCGTAGGCAGGGGGGCAAGCCCCCCAGCACCCCCCACACCCCCCCTACTTAAATATACCAACTCCAAGACTGCACTAAATTGAGGTAAACGGAAATCTCCCCTTACAGAGATTTCCGTTTATTGCACGATGTTCTTCAGTTTCGATATTTTCATGTCGACAATATCAGACTTGATATTGTCAGCTGGCGACACCATGAAGTAGACCTGACGGTGACACAGTAGAGCAGGACAGTGTAGTTTATGTGGTTTCAGTGCTTGTTGACTCTAGCCATAGCCAAAGGGTGGCAAGGTGCCAGGCAGGTGGGTTGGTAAGCGTTCTTGGAGGAGGCCTGTTGTCCACTCCCCACCTGATCCTGGTGTGCCATTAAGTATGACTTAACATATGTTTAGGGCCATCTTGGATGCACATACACACTCCACTAGGGCCTCCAAGGACATCCTTAGGATTCTAGATGCAACAAAAGGTGACGTGAATGATTGTCTTCACTGTGTGGCCAATTCAGTGGATCTGATGAATAACAAAATGGAAAAGGCGGTGTCTGTGATGGAAGCTGTGCTGGGTGGAGGACAGACTCCATGTGGCTGTAGGTCTGCAACATCATCTGCTGTTAGCCAATGTGGCCATGGTAGATCTCGCTCCTGTAGTGGCACTACTTCCACTGCTCCATCAGTAGTTGAGGTGCCCACACCCAGACATGGTAGGCCACAGGGGTCATAAACTTGGGCATAGACATGAAGAGAGCTCATCCAGCAGACATTGCTCCACATTCAGGTAGTACATGCATATCTGACCATGGGCCTGGACATGCCAGTGCAACTCCTAGCAGAGCCAGTTCTCACAGCTGGGAGTGATGACAATAAACTTATACCTCTACCATGCATGGCTCACACCTGTCTGATATGCCGAGATGTAGAGCTAGCACAGAGCTTGGCTGTGTTCATGCAGACACTCACACACAGTTTTCACATAGAATGCCCATACAGACACACACATAAAACAGGTACATGAGGCATTCATAAGGCTTGCAGGTCATTCTGTCTCAGAGGCCATTTGATAGCTACATTTCTGCCTGGCTGTCTTTCTTACTCACACATGGTTACTACTTTTGTGTCAGCCTTAGCCTTCTGCCCCCCTCCCAAACCCCACCCTGTGCAAATAATGAGAATTATTCCATCACCTTGTTTCTATCTTTTGGATTCAGTGATACATATGTATTTTGTATGATACACAGGGTGCATAGCTGACTGAGTGCTTAGTAAATGCATTGATGATGTTATTTTGAAATTTTTACTGATTTCGTATAGCCTCTTAGGTTTGCTATTACTACCTTGATTGATACATCATAGTTTCATAGGTTCATAGGTGTGTACTAGGCTAATGATGCTGGGGCATTTACAAGCCTAGCCATAGGATTACCCTGGCATCATGCCACCCGACCTTAGATCCCAGTGTCTCAGTCAAGTAGAGCTGCTGGAGTTATCCCTGGGGTGAATTTTCTATTTCCCATACACTCGTCAAGATTTCTCTTGAAGAGGGTCAGCGAGGTGCTCTGTTTGACATGCAGGGGTAGTCTATTCCATAGCATGGGCAGTCTCTGGGTTATGAACCTGTCCCTCCAGTATGTTCTGCTGATTGTGGTAATGAGGTTGAGGTCTCTGGAGTGTGTGGTGAGGAGGGATTGGGATTTCTTTAGATGTAGCATTTCTAACAGAGCTGCTGCGGCAGACATGGCTTTGGAAGTCAAGCAGAGATCGCCTCTAAGTAGGCGATATGAGACAGAGAATAGTTGGAGGTTTTTTTTAGTCTGTCTATATAGGACAAGTGCTTAAGGCCTAGGATCCTCTTTGTGAGGTACTTTTGTGGCCTCTCCAGTTGTTGCAGGTGTCTAGTGAGGTACATGCCAAATGGGGCATTGTACTCGATGATTGGCTTAATGAGGGAAGAGCAGAGGGAGACAATGACCTCTTTCTTCCTGGATGCAAAACCCTTAGTAATGAGATGTGCCACATAGAAGGACTTTCTGACCACAGTGGCAATTTGGTGATCAAAAGAGAGGTTGCTGTCAACCTGTGTTCCCAGATCTCTTTTAACACCTTCTGTGTTCAGTGGACTACCATCAATGTGGTAATTCATGAGAACTGTTTTTTTCCCAAAGGGGATGATGACACATTTTTTTGGCATTGAGCTTAAGGCCATGGTTCTGACATCAGTCATTGGTCTCAGTGAGGCCATTCTGTAGGATGTCAACATTACTTGGGGAGTTAATAATAGCTACCAGCTTGCAATTGTCTGTGAACATTGTCAGCCAGAGTCCCTTTGTGTTGGCCTGGACTTCAGAGAAGTAGATACGAAACAGGAGAGGACCCAGAACTGAACCCTTTGGGACTCCACTCGTGACTAGTCGGCAGTCTGACTTGGAGTCAGCTACTTTCACATTGTGGGTTCTATCTATGAGCCACTTTGCAACCCACCTAGTGATATAGGGGTTGATGCCTAGCTTAGTGAGTTTTTCTATGATTCCTGAGTGAGGAATGGTATCAAAGACATTGACCAGATTAAGGAGATTGTATGAACCACCTTGCCTTCATCCACAGCTCTGGTGACTGACTCAAAGAAGTCGACCAAGTTGAGCAAGCATGATCTACCCTTCACAAAACCAAACTGTGTGGGATCCAGAGTTTGGAGATTCCCTATATCCTAGTTTATTAGGTCCATGATGATGCGTTCCATAGCTTTGCATATCAGACTCATCAGGCTAATGGGGCAATAGTTTCCAAGGTCTGTAATCGCTCCTCCTTTGTGGAGATGGATGACTGTAACAGTGCGCCATTCGGTAGGGACAAAGCCTGAGGTGAGGCTGTTATTGAACAGGGCACACAAGTGAGGTGCCAGTTCACTCTTTAGTTCATGTAGAACACAGGCAGGGATATTGTCAGGACCCATAGAAGCTGTATTCTTGGGCTTGGACAGTACTGTTTTAACCTGTGCAGCAGTAATACTGGGTGCCTGGCAATCTACTGGAATTGTGATTGGCCCTTTGGGGGGGTGAGAGGAGTAAAACTGGCACTGAATCTGTCGGCCAGTATATCGGCAATATCGTTTGGCTCAGTATAGGAGGTATCATTATGTAGTAGCACAGAGCAAATCTGGGTATTGCCATGGAGATTCTTTACATAACTAGAGAAGGCCTTGTGGTTGTCTTTACTATCTGCTGCAATTCTGTTTTCATAGCTATCTTTAGAGAATTTGATGAGGGATCTCAACTTTTTGTTGAGGCTGATAAGGGAGTTTTTCCATTCTTGGGACTTCAGCTTATTCTGCATCAATTTCCTCCTTCTGTTGTAGAGTTTGTTTATGGCAGGGTACCACCAGATTGGCTTCCTTTTTTTGGAGGAGAGCATCTTGGTTTTATTGGATATGGCGAGATCCATGCATTTGTGTACATGTTCATACAGTGCATTGGTGCATGATTCGGCAGTCATGCAACTATTCTTCATTTGCATGGGTGCCGTGAAGTTAGTCACCTCTGGTTTTAGGAGCCCACAGTTAGTTTTGGAGAAGTTTTTCATGATGGTTACCTTTGCGGGAGGGGTGGGAGGGTTGTGGATTTCCAAGGTGATTATTGCTCCACTTGTAAGAATGTAGGGATAATTAGACTTTGTACTGTTTTTTCTATTCTGGGTATTTTAGATACATAAGGCATGTTAGCTGATAAATGGCAGAAATCTATCTACATAAGTCAGTCTTGTTACATACTGATGTCATTACTGTACAACTCACACGCATTCTACTTAGGTACATTTTCAAGTGACAGTATACAAGCATCTGACATTCATTCATGTTCTTACACCTTTATTTTTCTGTTCCAGGTTCATCACTTTCCTTGATAGTCCTGCAGTTACAAGTTTTGTAATTTGGGGCTGACTCTGTCTGATGCTAGCAGAACACAGCCATTTCATGGGTAAGTAAAAGTTGTAAGTATCACCTGGCATCAATTTTACTGTATGTATGTGCATAAGGTGAATGTTATACCACTTAGGTGGTCAGCATGTGTGCTGTCCACTGGCTCCTGGCCAGGATGAGGGCATATTGTGCCATGCATACATCCACCTATGCCCACAGTAGCTGGTGGTTCTGCCTCTGGCTCCTCAACTGTGTGTGTCTGTGTTGATCTTGCCAGTGGTGGTGGAATGTGTGCCCCTTCCCCTTGGTGTTCATGGTGCAGCTGTTTTATCAGGATAATATTGTGTAGGATAGCACACACAGTGATAATTTTGATGACACAAGTACTGGGATTATACTGCAGGGCACCCCCTGATGTATCTAGGCACTGAAACAGTGACTTCACCAGCCCAAATACATGCTCTATGACATTTATTGTTTGAGCATGTGCCTCAATATAGCACGTGTGTGTGTGTGTGTGTGTGTGTGTGTGTGTGTGTGTGTGTGCGTGTGCGTGCGTGCGTGTGTGTGTGTGTGTGTGTGTGTGTGTGTGTGTGTGTGTGCACATTTCTGATGGGTGCCATCAACCATTGTTCGAATTTATCCCCTACATCCTCCAGTAAATGGCCTTGAGGGATATCACCCCTGGAAATCCCCTGGCAGAGCTGTGAGTTGTGCCAGATATGGAAGTCATGATAACTGCCAGTTGCCAGCACATACACATTCAGGAAGACTCCCTTAGCATTACACATGACCTGACAGTTAATGGTGTGGTACCCCTTTCTGTTAATATCTTTCTTCACTGTTCCACAGGTGGTGCTTTGATCTCAATGTGCGTGCAGTCTATGGCACCCAAGACTTCAGGGAAGTGTGCTATGGGGTAGAAATCCTGCATAGTTGTACCTCTGCCATTGGGGCATGTGGAAAATATATATAGTCACTGGCATACTATAGCATAGTATTCAGGATCTAATGTAGGATCTCGGATGCTGATGCATGTGACACCCCCAGCATGTCCACTGTTGGTCTCTGGAAGGGTCCTGAAACTAAAATTCTAAGTGCTGCACATACTTTGGTCTCCAAAGATATTGGTTCCCCTCAGTTTGCCCTTGCTCTCAGCTGAGGACAACAAAGGTTGCAGAGTTCCTGGAGAGTGTTGCTAGCCACCCTGTATCACTCTACTATTTCTACTTCTTGCAGACCATGAAAACTTAAACAGGGTCTAAAAATCCTTCTTCTCCTTGCCTGAGGTCTATCAACAGAAGCAGCAGCAGCATAGACTTGGGCCTGTTTCACATACTCATGTAGAAGAGCAACAGCAGCCCCTAACATTGTTTACATGCAGAGTAGTTTTAGTGGCTGTATTCCTATAGGTTTTGGAATACAAGGCAACAACCTACACTAAGTGTACAAGATTGCTTTACAGCTTGTTGAATAGCTTTGCCATCTTGGATTGATTGATTAGCATACAGCTCAGCTGCTTATGCTGTAATTAGCATACCTTGATGTTTATAGTGTTTGCACAGCTGAACACATTATGTAAAGCCGTTTACTGAATAAAAATCAGCACACACACACAGTTATAGCAAGGCATGTAGGGTTTATTGAATCCTGCCCTCCATGTTTTAATTATTCGTTTCTATGTTTATTTTATTGAATTTTTTTTTCTTTAAATATGTGTCCTTAGAATTCTGTTGGAGGAAGCACTATATGCAGTCTAACCAGCTGTTCCCGTTGCCCAATCCCAGTTAAGAACACCCTGTTATTTGCATGTGTGTGTGTGTGTGTGTGTGTGTGTGTGTGTGTGTGTGTGTGTGTGTGTGTGTGTGTGTGTGTCTGTGTCTGTGTAATAAAACAACTGGTGGGAACTGCAGAATATTCAGAGCGTCCATATTATATATTATACCTAGTCCATTTAACTTTGCTTTCAGAATTCTGGCTTATGTAAATCCATTCAAAGATAGATTGAATAAAAATTATACTCAATCTCTCCAAGCCTCAACATTTTTATCAGAACTAATTGAAGATTTCATCCTAACAGATCCCTTTGAACTTAACAACGCAGACAGTCTAGGTAGCAGATCCACATATACACATATTTTTCCCCATACCATAAATCCTGGTCTAGAATTGGCATATTTCTAATTTCTCAAAGCTTTGCTCATTACGAAGTGTAATATAACTCAGAACCTATATCATTATCAGACCATAGCTATGACTATTCGAAGTGGAACTACAAAGAAACTACACTCCTAATATTGAGAAACAAATAGCAAGTCTACAGAAACAGTTAAATGAGGTTATAATGCAACAGTATACATTTCGAATGCTGTACAAATATGCGGAGTGGGCTCAAACTCCTAAAATGTTAGCAAGACTTATCAACGTAAGGAACCCCACATGTAAAATACAAGAAATAAACTATAAATACAAAATGTATAACTGATATTGAAATAATAAGGGTTTTCGAAAAAATATTTCAAACCATTTATGGTCCACAAGATCATATTACTGACAACCTATTCCCAACCTTTGTGGATAATGTAGAATTCCCTCAGATTAATGACTTTCAATCTAATAATTTCAAAAGTCCATTAACAGAAGAGGAAGTAGTTAAGGCTAGTGATAAATTAAAACCTGGGAAAGCTCCTGGTCCTGATGGGTATGTAGCAGAATTGTATGAACATTTTAAGCAACAAATAACACCAGTACTTTTAAAATTATACAAGTATATAAGAAAAGTTGGGATATCAGACCTTTATCTGAACAACTCCAAAACCGTACTTATCCCAAAACCAAATACAGATCCCACAAATCTGAACAACTATAGACCCATAGCTCTGATAAATATAGATATTAAGATATTTTCAACAATTTTAGCACAAAGGATACAGAAAGTAGCCCCAGCTATAATTGCACCTGAACAGCTAGGCTTTATGAGTCAGAGACAAGTAAAGGACAGCACATTAACCATCGATGCCCTAACCCACTTATGTGCCAAGGACAAATCCCCCCAATACACATTATCAGTAGATGCAACAAAAGCCTTTGACAGAGTCAATCAAAAATTCCTCCTCTTTGTACTTTATCAATTTGGATTCCCAAAAGAATACATAAAAATGATTAAAGCGTTATATACTAAAGCAACTACAACTCTCAATATCAGTAAGAAAACTTCTAACCCAATACAAATAGTTAATGGTACCAGATAGGGATGCCCACTCTCACCAAACCTGTTTAATTTCTATATAGAAATATGACTATTGCAAATTACCCAGAGAACATACCATCATCTTATTTCAGTATCAAAAACTCAAATAAAATACACAGCTTTTGCAGACAATCTCAATATTTATTTTCCATATCCTAATACTGATTTAAATAAAATCATATCGTCCATAGATACATTTTCCCTAGTATCTAAGTATGAAATTAATTCTAAGAAGTCAATTATTTATCCAATTAACCTGCTGGGACATAAGGAATTTTACTTTCCCGAGACTAATGTTAAAGTGCAATATACTTTGAAATATTTAGGTATAAATTTTGGTTTACCTTTATATTGTTGATCACACATGATCGACTGGCCACTTAATGGACTAATTTAAGCGAACCAAAACCGCAAAAAATTTTAAATGTCGAAAATATGTAGAATGTTGACATTTCCGGCCGTGCCACACCTCCACACCAGTGTTACCATGGGTCAAAAAGGGGTGAGGTTTTGTCATTCACTTATTCGGAATTCGATATTGGAGATGTTCGCACTTCGGTATTTGCGGCAGCCGTTTCGCCCATATTGGGATCGACTGTGTAAAGGTAAACCATAAATTTTAGCCATACACAATCAGATGTGTTCAATAATGATATAGTTAAAACTTGGTCAAATATAGTCAGTAACATTAATAAATGGGAAAAGCTTAAACTATCTACATTATCAAAAGTCTGAATTGTAAAACTTAACATATTGCCTAAGATTCTATACCATCTGAATGCCACTTTCATGAAAATTCCAGTTACCTTCTTCAACAAGATAAAAGTTCGACTGGCGAAATTCATATGGTGCCCAAAAAGTACAAGAATTAGCTATAATAAGCCAATAACCTCAAAAGAAAAATGAGGCTTAAGCCTTCCTGATTTTCAATTGTACTATGAAATTATCAATGCAAGTCGCATCATGCAGATTGTGAATCATGACCCTATAGGTAATGAATGGTACTCATTACGGATTAAATTATTTCACCAGAACATTATAACATATAAAGTTAATCCAAAAACAATTCCTTCTTAAAACAAGACACTCTTGAGACAACAAAAATTCACCCAATCTTAATAAACAGCTGTGAAATTTTCAAGAAGCTACTGATATCAATAAATTTAAAAGACACGATTACTCTTCTGCAACCAATACATAACAACCTAGATATAAAACTAGCACACACTATGGTAAACCTAGATAAATATCCTTTAATAAAAAATTATACAATATGGGAGTTATACCAATTAAATAACATTTCAATGGAAAATATCATGAAACTACTTAAAGCAAGCAATAAATACAAAATGCAAACACCATTATATTGGGCGACTTCAACTACCCAAACATAGACTGGGAGCATTACTCTAGCTCCAACACCCTAGCCCAAAGGTTCCTAGAATTTATAAACTCAAATGCTATGGAACAACTTGTTACCACTCCCACAAGAGGGGAAAACATACTGGACCACCAACATGGGGACTCTATGCTCCAGACCAGAAGTGTATCCCTCACTGGTAAGATCAGACCATAAACTAATCTCACTGGATATTCACATCCCGACCCCACCCCCTGCCCAGAAAACCACAGTGAAAAACTTCTCTAAAGCAAATTTCACACTCCTCAAAACTGAGGTGGAATCCTTCAAAGCCCCCGGGCCTGTGGAAAATATGGCCCAGACCGCAGAATCCTTTATAAATGCATTCTATGAACACCTTCAGGAATGCATGGATCATGCGATCCCAGATAAAACCAAGACCCAATCCTCCAAAGGCAGACATCCTGTCTGGTGGACCCCAGCCATAAACAAACTATACAATAGAAGGAGGAAGCTACTAAATGATAGAGCAAAATCCCAAAAAGGGAAGGCATCACTGATCAGTATTAGCAAAAAACTACGGGCACACATAAAATTGTCTAAGGCCAGCTTCAAGAGAAAAATTGCACAGGACACTAAGGATAATCACAAGGCTTTCTTTAGTTATGTTAGGAACCTGGGTGGTAATTCCCAGATATGCTCAGAATTAGTCCAAAATGACAAAAAATACACCGAACCCACAGACATTGCCAACATCCTAACTGACAGGTTCAGCGCAAACTTCTCCCCCCCCCCACCAAAAGGGCAAATATCTATCCCAGCAGAGTGCTGCCCCCCTGACATCTCAGATGCTCAGGTAAGAGCCGCCCTCTCCAAAGCAAAAAACACAGCATCAATGGGACCAGATGGTGTCCCGGGCTGCGTTCTACATGAACTCCAAGAAGAGCTAAACCCAAACATAAAACTACTGTTCAATCTCAGCCTTACTACAGGATATGTGCCCAAAGAGTGGCGTACAGCAACAGTGGTCCCTCTCCATAAAGGTGGTGCCTCAACAGATCCTGGAAACTATCGCTCCATAAGCTTGACTAGCTTGGTCTGCAAAGCTATGGAAAGGATCATCATGGACCTCATAAATAAAGATATTGGGGACCTACAAACACTGGATCCTACCCAGTTCGGCTTTGTTAAGGGCAGATCCTGCCTCTTAAACCTGGTTGATTTCTTTGAAACAGTCACCAAGGCCATTGACGAGGGGAAGGTGGTCCACACAGCCTACCTGGACCTCGCAAAAGCCTTCGATACAATACCCCACTCGGGCATTATAGATAAGTTCACCAGCTTAAATATAAACCCCTATGTCACTAGATGGATTGCAAACTGGCTCAAGGACAGAACCCACATGGTTAGAATTGTTGGAGCCATGTCAGACTCCAAACCAGTTACAAGTGGTGTCCCACAAGGCTCAGTCCTGGGACCTCTCTTGTTCGGTATATATTTCTCGGAGGTACAGACCAACACTGAAGGACTGTGGCTGATCAAGTTCGCAGATGACTGCAAACTGGGCCCATAATCGACTCTCCAGCCGACACAAGCATCCTCCAAAAGGGCCTCATAGAAACAGACAACTGGTGCCAGAGCCATGGCCTCAAGCTAAATGCCAAAAAGTGTATAGTCATCCCCTTTGGCAAAAACAAAGTGCCCACAAATTACCACATAGGTGGTAATCCATTAAGTACAGAAGAAGTAATTAGGGACCTGGAGACCCAAGTTGATAGCAATCTCTCATTTGACAACCACGTGGCCAAAGTGGTTAGAAAAACATTTTATATAGCCCACCTAATCATGAAGGGATTCACATCTAGATCAGGGAGGTCATCGTGCCTCTTTACTCATCCCTCATCAGGCCCATAATTGAGTACAATGCCCCTTTTGGGATGTACCTTACCAGACACCTGCAGCAACTGGAAAGACCCCAAAAGTACCTCACCAAGAGGATCAAAGGGCTCAAACAGATGCCATATGCTGCCCGGTTAAAGAAACTCCAGCTCTACTCAGTGGCATACTGCCTGTTCAGAGGCGATCTGTGCCTGACGATAAATCCATGTCCAACCCGGAATTAATGGACATGCTGCACCTCAGAAAATCCAAATCCCATCGAGCTACCCGCTCAAGAGACTTGAACCTCAGCATTGAAATAAATAGGACATGCTGGAGGGACAGATTCATAACCCAGAGGCTCCCTTCACTCTGGAATAAAATCCCAGTCCAGGTTAGGCAGAGTCCCTCATTGACTCTCTTCAAGAGGAATCTTGATGAGTGGATGGGAGATCGTAGGTTTACCCCGTGTATCACTTCTGTGTCACTGTTAGACAGAGGCACAGTATACTAACCTCGAAAAAGGGCATAGCAAAATAAATTTAAAATGGGTGGCAAAAGCCAAACACATTCTGGCTAGGCTTATAAATGCCCTAGGGCAGATAGCCTAGTATGAACCTATGAACCTATGAACCTATAATTAAATCTTATAAGTACTATAACCAAAGATATCAATGTAGTTGAGCAAGATGTTAAATTAGTACAAGTTCTAAAATTGCTTTTGAGTAAAAAGAAAATTATATAAATTATATATAAATTAATAGCAAATATTAAATATCAAAATACAATTCTTTTTTTAAAGTTTTGGGAGATTAAAGATAACACCATAACAGGCAATCAAAAGGAATTAGCTATTAGAAATACTATGAAACTGACACCATACAAAAAGTTAATATACACACAGCCCATGATTTTCAATAATGCATACCATATACCTGTTCACCTTAACAAATTCAACCCATCCAAGTCACCATATTGCCCCTTTTGTCCTAATAAAGAGGTAGATATCCTCCACATCTTTTGGAGCTGCAAAACAGTTTATAAAGTATGGTGCTCACTATGATTCCTTTTAGAGAAATCAGGCTATTCAAAATTCACATTGTCATGGGAGACAGCTATACTACATGTATTTAAATGCAATAATAATAATTTCTCTAAACACATTTTAATAACACTATGCACCATATAAAAAGCTTACATAGCAAAAAACTGGATAGACAGATCAAGACTGACCTGGTCAGAATATAAAAGCATGGTGAAAAAAACATATATTGACCAAGAAGCTGTATACAAAAAGTCAGAAGAACCAAACCTACTATCAGAGTTACTGCAAAGCATTAATTGATATTCTATCATAAACAGTAAGTTAAATGCTAATTATATAAGGATAGTAAATACATCACTTAGTTGCGATTAGTAACCACAATAATTAAGGTGACATATTTGTATATATGTATATAAGGTATAGTAGATTAAAATTGTTATCATTCTATAGGTTGATGTTATACATCTAGTATTGCTTACAATTGCAAAATAATGTACAATAGAACTGCTATATGATAAAAATTCTTGTAATAATCACAATATAAGTATATCCTCATAGTAACACAAAATTGTAAATCTGCCTAATTTGAATGTTAATTAGTAAAGTGTGCAATATCTATTATCACTTGCTTATGGTATGCATTCTGTAACATCATCTGTACCACATGTATATGTCTTGTTTATCTTCAGCATATTTTGTGAAAAATATTTAATAAAAAGAAGTTTGATTAAAAAAAGAATTCCGGCTTATGTAACTACTCTGTGGAACTCTCATAATGTGCTCAGTTGTTTGAAAAAGAGACGTTACCCCCATGACTACCATCACTCACCTAATCTTGTCCCATTTTTGAAAGAGTGACAGACATATAAAGCAGACTCCTGTCCTCTTTACTAATGGAATATACATCCAACACAAGACAGCAACATTCAGCACCCATTCTTCAACAGCATATGATACAATTACACAGGAACCAATAACATGAACTTACAGACCAATACATCAGAAAAATAAAACAGTGCATGTATTAGCAGACTGTGCATGCTAGCATGTGACATAGCAGTATGGTATAATGCCCTACAGAAAGCAATATAGCTAAATATATTTGCAGCTGCAGTGTTACTGTTCTTGCATATATGGCCCCTCTCAGATGCTTAGAAAGGAAGGAAAGCGGGTATATAGAAAAGTAGAAAAAAAATGAGAGACAGCAAGCAGAGGATTGCACACAAAGGGTAATATATAGGCATGATGTGAGGAGGAAGAGCATCTTTTTTGCTGAGAGAGTGTCCCCTTTTTTTTCCTTTAGAGAGAGATAGAGAAGGTAAAATTCAAAATATAGGAAAAAGGAGTTAGGGCAGTTTGCAGGTGCAGAAATATTCATGTTAGACAGGATAGACAGACAGGGATAGATTTGCACATGCTGACATGGGAAAACATGAAAAGGGCAGAAACAAACTTACGGTAGAAAAAAGATGATGGGAAGGGATAGAAGAATCACAGGCCATGAGTCATGCCATAAAAGGAAGGGGGCACATGGTTGGGGATAGGTTGTAGTAAAGGCAGCAGTGTGCTATCTGCTACATTGACCCAGACAGACATTACTGAGCCCTGTCTCTACATGATGAAGCAGGGTTGTCATTTCCATGGGTTATGGTGACTGATGGATGAGGCTGACTGCTCTGGGGGGAGGGTCTCTTTCCAGGCTGTATATCTGCCTACTGCTCTGTCCACATTAACCGCCACCTGCTACTTCGTTTGTGGCTGAACAATGTCAGACAATTCGGGTAGGCTACTCACCAGTGAGAAGTAAGGACAGCCTATCATCAAGACAGTCACAAATTCATCAGCCTTGCACTCTTCAGCTACAGCCTTGGCAGGAGTGGGATGCAGTGGAGTTTATTTATTTAGTTATTTATTTTATATTTGTTTACTGAGAAAGTCCAACAAGGTGGGCACCCATTTTCAGTAGAGGACTGGGGAGAAAAGCTGCAGGTACAGAGAAATACTAATAGTTCGCTTAGACATAAAATGGAATGATTACAGTTTTTATATACATTGAATTATGCAATTATAATTTACAAGATAAGGTAAATACTTCAGGCACATTTAAGTGTAAAATAATGGAGGGTTTGATTGACAATATAACAGTACAGATAGAAAAACACATCACCCATAAGTACACTATTAAAACAATGCTAATAGTAATTTTTAGAGTTAGGTACACAAAGTCTTGCCATTGTAGTCTTTTTTTATTAAGAATGAAGTGATAGCAGTTTTTTGTAGTTAGTAGTAGGAATTGATTATAGGTGGGATGTTAGTAGTTTTTAATAGGTGAGAGAAACATAAGTAATGCAATATTGTGGCTGGTTTGGTGTACTGTTATAAAGGTACTTATGTATTATCGCAACCAGATTCATACTGCCTCCTTTTTTTTCCCAGTCTGCTCTTTGCAGTACAGTATTGTTGCACAAGTGTACAGGGAGAATGATACTTTCAACATATAAAGTGTAGTTGTGAAGTACTGGGAACAGTGAGACAGGTATTGGGGAGATTCACCTGCAAAGGTCTGCAGAACGGTTGAGGTGGTGTTTAGCTGGTAGAAGTGTGAGATGGAGTACCGGAGTCAGTAGAAGACACTCTGGCACTACCTATAGTATGTTATGATTGTGTTGTTATTGTCACCATCTTTTAATGTTGAGACCTTAATGCCTGTTACTTCATACTTGCTACCTTTACAAGTTGAGATTTCCAGCACTAGCTGCTTGAAGCGGGATAACAGTTTACACCCCTGGCACAGGAGTGCCACTGGGGAGAAAGGCACCAGTCCCTGAGAAATGACTGGCCTGGTAGTTAGTATTCCTTACAGGCACCTCTCCTGCCCCTCATAAATTGTTTTTTTCCCTAAATCCCCGAGCTTTGCAGTCAGTCATTTAAATCAGTGAGCACTGCAGTCAGTGAGCAATGCCATGCATTACCGTTTCATACAATTTGAAGTCTGCAGGTACTGATCTCACAGCATAGTTTCTGGGTATTGCTTTGCATACCTGTCAATCTGTTAACAAAGGAAATTGGGGCAAAGTGTAAAATAATGGTGGGTCAAATGCCCACAAAATAGGGAAAGATGTTAAACATTGCTTTTAGAAGCTTTCTTAGAAAGTGGAGAACTGTCAAGAGCTATTGCTACACATATTATCAACTTGTTTGGAATCTGGTTGCGATAACACGTAAGTACCATTTTAAAAACACTGGGTCTAGGGATAGTTTTGTATATCTTGTGAGCTGCCTGCTCAAAACTTTCATCTGGACCTACCGTAAGGTAACACAATGGGGAATTTTCCATAAGTGACCTATACTGACATTGTAAGGTTAGGTTTCATTTTTGTTAGACAAAAATACAGTATTTTCTTTGCATAAGTCTAGAAATGCAGTCATATTAAAGCAGGCCTTCACAGTGTGCATATAGTTTCAGTGAATGCACTTTTGACATGTAAAAATAACTTTCAATCAAAAAGATAAGAACAGAATGTGCAGTACATTGACAACAAATAAATCTTTCAAGGCTTGGGAACTAAAGAGGCATGTAGATTATTAGGAAATACTTCAGACACAGTTATGTCAGTTCGTTTGGACTGATATGCAGGAAGTTATTGCAGTACAGACACTAGAGATATGCAGGAAGTTATTGCAGTACAGGCACTAGAGATATGCAGGAAGTTATTGCAGTACAGGCACTAGAGTATGAGTGCAGTGTCAGGTCAAATATTCACATTCCAGAATATTAATGATATTATTCAGGAGGATCAGAATATGCATGTAGAAACCTTGGATATAATTATTAGCACTGTTATTGGAGACAGTGCATTTCTGAGTACAGAATTTATGAATAGTATAACAAGTGTAGAAGCTATGGACATTGAAATTTGATTCAAATATTGTTGACCTCTACCTCCACTATACATAATAAAGCATTCTTAACCA
Source organism: Protopterus annectens (assembly GCF_019279795.1). Taxonomy (NCBI): domain Eukaryota; kingdom Metazoa; phylum Chordata; order Ceratodontiformes; family Protopteridae; genus Protopterus; species Protopterus annectens. The sequence goes on from NC_056731.1 coordinate 1,702,465,212, forward strand.
AAATACAGTGTATGCAGACCTTATTCTGAAAGGTAGAAGAGGATTTGTCCCATAAAGGAGAGACTGGTAACTATTCGGCACAAGTTTGGTTAATTAACAAATAAAGGCATTCATTCTAGTCTCATTCCAGTTTCTTCCAGTTATTTCCAGTTCATAACAGTATTTTACATTCCTATCAATTCTTACAGATATTAGACTGACTATATTTATAATATATTACTGTAGTCCTGGGTGGAACATACCATGGCTGACCACAAGCCTCTCTTGCAAAGGCAACATAACTGCTATCATGCTCTGCTCATTCTGAAAGTGAAAGGACACATCAAAAAACCGTGACAGGTAAAAGTCACAGTTTCAAGCATATGTTTCCTTAGCTGCATGACAAGCAACAAGAATGTGTGTGTGTGTGTGTGTGTGTGTGTGTGTGTGTGTGTGTGTGTGTGTGTGTGTGTGTGTGCCCCCTATGATGCATGAGTTAACATCTGTACAACAGAAAATGGCACATTTATACAAAGATAAACACCAGGTAGTGTCCAGACACCATATTCTGTGCAGCAATAAAATGTCCCTGCTGAAACCCACTTTAATTGTAGTTGTCATAATGCCTCCACACTTCCTATTGTCATTGAAGAGCCACACAGTAGCTTATACATATATCCTAAGCTGACCTTGATAAATACATGCCAGTAACAAGAACAGTCAGAAACCTAAAACACACAAGATGTGCAGTTGGCAGAACAATTAAATGTCCAACCAAGGCCTAGTCTCTTACTAAAGATCAAACTGTACAGCAACAGAATCTGGCAAAAGTTCTTGGCAGCTTATTCTAAAGAATTAAGCTGGTCATAGACTCCAAGGAGTACAAAGTAAAATGGTAATGATAGTAGTAATAGGAGCTCTATTAGCAGTATGTAACTAAAAGTAAGATTAAATAGTATTAGATTGAATCTTTCACTTGTATCAGTATGTGAATTTAGTTCAGCTGAACTAGATTATGAGCCATGTGACACAGGTACAGGCAATCTTCAATAAAGTTTTCAAGTGCAAACAGCTCAGTCGTTGTTGCTGTTGTTGTCTTTCGGCTTTTTCCAGTTAGGAGTCGCCACAGCGGAACTCTGGTCTGCTAATGATTGGCAGTAGATTTTCACGAACGCCGAGGTGCCAGCTCGATGTTCAACCTTCAACGAAGGCACGCCCATTTACGCATGTCTTTCGAATGCCCACCCAACCATGGGGAGGACATGCAGACTCCACACAGAAGGCACTCCCCGCACTCCAGCCTAGAATCGAAAGGGAGAACCTCTTGCTGTGAGGTTACAATGCTACCGCTGCACCACCGCGTCAGTGCCAGCCTTAAATTGCTCTTCTCTACCATACCATCTCCAAGAGGTGTGCAAGTGGTTAGTCAAATCTAAGTCTCCAGGGTCATAGTCAAACCTCTCATCTGTCCAGAATTTCTCAGAATGTCCAGATTTTTGCCTCATATTTTGTTCTGTTGCTCATAAAATTAGTGGTGTTCTGGTAAATCATTGAGAATTGAAGTCATTAAATAATGAAATATATATTTGAGTTTCAGACTTCATATTCTTCAGAAAAAAAAAAACATGTTCACACAAATCCTGTTATTCTATCAACTTTCTAAACTTTTAAGGGCACTATTTAAAATCTGTCCCTATTTTTGGGCTGTTGTCCCCTCCTCCCATTATTTGCAGCTTTGTCCAGATTTCTTGCACTAGAGGTTGAGAGATATGGTCAGAGTTAGGGTTTTATTCCTCTAAAAAGTATGCTGTTGGGTGTACTTCATTATTTGAGCACCACAGCTAAGCATATTCTTCAACTTGATAAAAAGACATAATATGTTATCATAAGAAAAAGGACACTACATCAGAACTATTCTCATGTAATGTTCTATGCTCCTTTTTAGGAAATGCTCTAATGTTTTCTGACTTAAAATGTTTTGCAGCCACAGGCTTTCTGCCGAAGCCTCTGCCAGTTAGTATCATGGGATTAAAAGACCAACAGTAATACTAAGAAGTCATCTCCTGCCTTACAATGCCATTAATTTTGCTTTTCACAGTTTTAAAATCTTCGTGACAGAAACAATTTAATTTTTGTATACTAAAGTCATAAACTTTGCTCATACCTTTTTAATTTTGTTTTAACATGCCACTGAATCACCAAATTATTTTTTAGCAGTTCAGTAAATCACCTTTTATGAGACTCTGTTAGGATGGTCCCTCTCATACTGCTTTTTCTATTGACCTATCATTCCAGGTCCCCAAAGATGAGATCCCTATGACCCATTCATTTGTCTAGGGGAAAGGAGGAAGTGACAGAAGCAGTGATGTCATTCAATGGTGATTGTGTTTTCTCCTTAAGCCCTATGTTGTGACATATGCATGCCTACTGATTTCTTAGAGGTTGGCATGCAATGGATATCTGATAGTCTTCTTCTCTTTCAGCTGTTTCCATTAGGGGTCGCCACAGCAGATCATCTGTTTCCATTTCTTCCTGTCCTCTGCATCTTGCTCTGTCACACCAACCACCTGCATGTCCTCTCTCACCATATCCATAAACCTTATCTTAGGCCTTCCTCTTTTCCTCTTACCTGGCAGCTCCATCCTTAGCATCCTTTTCCCAATATACCCAGCATCCCTCCTCAGCACATGTCCAAACCAACGCAATCTCGCCTCTCTGACTTTGTCTCCAAACTGTCCAACCTGACTGACCCTCTAATGTACTGATTCCTAATCCTGTCTATCCTTGAAACACCCAGTGCAAATCTTAACATGTTTAACTCTGCCACTTCCAGCTCTGACTCCTGCCTTTTTGTCAGTGTCACTGTTTCCAACCCATACAACATAGCTGGTCTCCCTACCCTCTTGTAGACCTTCCCTTTCACTCTTACTGATACCCGTCTGTCACAAATCACTCCTGACACTCTTCTCCACCCATTCCACCCTGCCTGTACCCTCTTCTTCACCTCTCTTCCACACTCACCATTACTCTGAACTGCTGATCCCAAGTACTTAAACTCATCCACGTTCGTCAGCTCTACTCCCTGCATCCTCACCATTCCTCTGTCCTTCCTCTCATTCACACACATATATTCTGTCTTAGGCCTGCTGACCTTCATTCCTCTCCTCTCCTCTCTAGAGCATATCTCCACCTCTCCAGGGTCTCCTCAACCTGTTGCCAACTCTCACTGCAGATCACAATGTCAGGAAGGGCATCCAGTGTAAAACCTTTGCTAAATAACATATGTGGATATCTGATGATAGTATTCTTCCCAATTTTATTAATAATGGCCCCTCAATCAATGCTGTCACCTCTAACAGCAAGCATGTCTACTGATCCCTTGTTTGTGACAGAGACTTTAAGTGGAGATCATATCCCAGATAGTGGTTCCCAACTCTCCCTAAAGACAGAAACAGAGGTGAACAAGTATCACTCCATATATCAACCAACTCCTCCAATGCCAGACCCACTAATCAAACTTGGAAATCTGAGTAATAATTAGGGATTTATCCCTGCATGCCATAGAGATAGTCATTTATTTAGGTTTTGGATTGAGATAATTATACTACAACCAGCAATCTATCTGAAGGTGCAGAACCACTTATAAAATGGAAATTGTAAAGCTAATGTTCTGAATCATAACTCACTACAAGTAGACTTACAAAATGCAATGTGAACGGTTTCCTTCATGATGTAAATGAGGATGTAATCAATGTATTTAACACTGTTACAGAGGTAAGGGCAGGGTTTCTGTCCTACAAAAATAAATGTCAGGCATACTGTGAGGCAAAGAAGAATCTGCTATATGATTTGATATAAATCAAACAGTTCAAGTGAGAACAAATGCTTATATAAATGAACTTAAGCATATAGTGTGAGACAGGAAGTAGGTTGACCTAACTGATTCATTGCTAGAAATAGATGTATGTGTGGAATAAGAAATAATTAGAAAAATGGGCAGGCAATTAATGGGAACAGAAATGTCAATGGAAAAGGCCTTTTATGTATTTTGAGTAAGTGAATTTTCTAACATCATGATTAAAAGCATGACTAGTGAGCTGGAGGCATGCAGAATAAGGGCTATAAGTATGAAAGTGGTGAACACAATATCTGCATCTATTAATATAACAGAATAAAAGTTAAAATGCAGACAATAGCATGTCAACCTAAATAATGCCTGGTAACAAATGAGCATATAGAATGAACAGTTAGTACAACAGCGCAGCCTTTAAGGGGATAGACACAAAAGGAATGTGCAAAACATTTATAAAATGTATATGCTTTGTGGGAGTAGTAACATTTTTGTCAGAGTTGGTATAAAATGAAAACAAGCAGAAAAACAGTGTAAAGCTGAAATGTTTGCTGTTACTGTGAAGGACAGGGTTTTGAGCCTTCTGATCTGCCCCACTGTCAATTATTAATATGCACTGAGGATGTCATTGGAAACAAACAGGAAGTAAACACTACTGCACCGGGTTATGAGCAGCACCAGCCAAACCCAAATAAGATTTATGGTGTACCACTGTACTGCAAAGCTATAACTACTGGTTTCCCTGTATTGCATATGCCTCACTTGCATAGTGCCTTCCAATGCAATCTTACCAACATCAACTAAATCTTAAGTATATTTTGTATTCGTACTCATGCAATTACATGGTAACACACTGCTACCAACTAGACCCATATGGCACTCCAAAGGTTTCAGTTACTAAACATTCTTAGATAATATATTTACTGAAAATAAGTATTTTAAACAAACATATGATCTTTAGAAAAAAACACTATCAGCTATACAGTAATACTCCCACCATTATTTGAAAAGTTACTGGTATTTATCAACAAGTAACAATAATAATTGAACAGCTGCAGAAAACTCACATGCAGAATTTATAGACAGAAGCTCAATGCTTATGGCTAGCAAGCTTTCTGGTTTTAGCCCATGTAGCCTAAAGTATATTTCACAATGCAACAGAATTTTTAAACAGTTGGTCGCTAAATTTGCAAGAGTTACATTATCTGAAAAATGTTCATAGAGTTTGTCTTGGAACATCTTATCACCATCAGGCATTGTCAGCACTGTTTTACATGACAAACTCCCGTTGTGCAGTCAGGTAGTCAGCAAATCAGTTTATATTATCCCATGTCCCTTAGGATTCACATTTTGTTTTCCAATGAAAGCATCCTGTTTACAGTTCTATGGGATGTTTTTGTCCATTTATTGCAGCAAAGACCTTGACAGGAAACGTCAAGCTTGGAAAAAATGTTTTGTGTGTGTGTGTGTGTGTGTGTGTGTGTGTGTGTGTGTGTGTGTGTGTGTGTGTGTGTGTGTGTGTGTGTGTGTGTGTGTGTGTGTGTGTGTGTGTGTGTGTGTGTGTGTGTGTGTGTGTGTGTGTGTGTGTGCATCTGTCTGTCTGCTGGTCCAGTTATCATTTTGAAACCAGTCTCACTTCCAGTCTTTAACACATTTTACAGAAAGATTACTACATGACTGGTATATTGCTTTTAAACCATTTCTGTATGTTTCACTGGAAACAATAATTCAAGATTTTGTAAAGTGTTCACAATAATAATTATACATTTTGCAGAGCTTTTACATATTTCTTTTGAAAACAGTTGCATCCACCTCAACTTAGGGCAGCTTTCACATAGGTACTATTGAAATGCTTTCATTTATTACAGTGCATGGTTCAGTGTTAGTGCATACAGTAATTGCTAGATTAAAAATCTTTATTCCTTCTGAGTTGATAATGCTAGCCATCACAATTATTGGTTAGAAAAGCTGTGGATTAAAGGGAAAGCAGTTCCATTCAAGCCAGATATTGGTGCAAAGTGCACCATAATGAAAATATCAACATCTAAGGCACTGAATTTAAACAGAAAATTGTGCACATCTTTATGTATGCTAGTGTCATATTCAGAGAAAACAGGGGCCTATCTAGGAAAGAGCGAAGGGGGCAGCTGCCCTGAGAACAAGGTGTTAGCACGATAAGGAGATGCCAATGGTTTTTTACTGCACTGCAGGAATTCAAACATAAATGATAATGGTATATTTGCAGTCAGAGCTCAAATACTACAGCACTTCATATGTGATATAAGATGTAGCAAATCCACTTTCTATAGATGAAGGGGTCTTTTTTTTTCTTTTCAGCTGAAAAGTTAGAGGGGTGGCAGATCAGGGATCTACTCAGGGCACCAGAATATGTAGCTGTAGCTCTGAGGGGAAAAAGCCTTTGAATTAAGCCTGTTAATGCAAATGAAGAAATACAATCTGCTGCAAATACAATCTGATGTTCTAGAAAGTTTGACTGCAATTTCATTTAAAGCAGGCAAATATTCTTTGCAGATGCTGCCTCAACACTTGCATTGGTAAAGAGGACTAAAACAGTTAAAATGCAAAAATGACTTATGTTCAGCAGAAATATGTAACAAAAATACAGTTACAAGTCAGAAGACAATCTGTTAAAGCAGAAGCTATACAGTGACAGAGTATATGAGAAATCACATAGAACAGTCAGAAAGGAGTTCGAAGCAATTCATCATCACCATCACCATCAATCCCCCCTTTTTTCCCATTTTCTACAAGGGGTTGTGGTGCTGCATCAACTGTCACTACCTCTCTCTCTCTCTCTCTCTCTCTTTCAAAGCCACTCTACTATACTCTTTGATGGTCATGCCTGACTTTCACAGATCTTCTCTCAAACAATTAATCCCTCTCTTTACTGGATGCCCTTGTTTCCTCTTACTTTCTTCATGTCTGTCCCAACTCTTCTTCGCCAGATTGTTTTATCCTTTCCTACACATGTGCCCAAACTGCCACAATCTGTCCTCTTTGATCTTCTCTGCAATTAGAGGCATTTGGGCTTCTGCACCGATGTCCTCATTTCTTCATCTGCCCCACAGTGTGCATCTCAGGCACTTCATCCCCATCACCTCTAGTTTTCTCAACTGCTCTGGCTACACTGCCCAGGTTTCAGTACTATATAGCAGAACTGGTTGGACCACTGTTGTATAGCTTACTTTTCAGCTTCTTTAGAATTCTTCTGTCACACACTAGACCTGACACTCTGTGCCAGTTGGCTATAGCCCCTCTAATTCTAGCTTTGACCTCTTCACTTAGGATTCCCTTCTTCTCCACCTTCCTCCCAGGTGCATAAAGCTGTTAATGTGTTCTACTATTTACCCTTCTATCTTGATTCTCAACTTCTAATTTCTACCATTTGCTGCTATTACTACTGTCTTATCTGTACTCAGTTTCATCCTGTGTGCCTTCATTTTTGTATTCCATTTTCATATCCTTTGTTAAAGGTCTTGTCCAGAGTGTGCCTGCAATGCCACATTATCTGCATATAGTAACTGTGTTAATCTGTTCCCACTGACCTGTGTGCAAATAATTTCCATCCCTAGTATGAGCATCAGTGAGCTCAGAGCTGAACCCTGATGCACACCCACTCCAACTGTAACTCCCCTGTAAATCCAAACACTACTACTAATTGTCCCATTGAGTCCTTGTACATAGCCTGCACTAATTCTACCAATATTTCTGGGACTATTGCAGGACTGCCCAAATCAGTTTTCTTGGGACCTTGCCATCTTCATTCTCCAGGTTTAGAAATGCCCAGTTGGACTCATTCCTCAACTTCTCTTCAGCTATCTTTTTCACTGCAAATATCAGGTCAGTTGTGCTGCATCCTCAGCTGAATCTGAACTGCTCATCTCCCATATTAATTTCTACTACAGTCACCCTCACCAAAGCTTTCATGCAGTGTGCCAGGAGTTTGATTGGCCCCTTTATTCTTGTGCATTGACACTAGTATGTTTATTCTCAAGTCATCCGGGATACACCTTTATCGCCATACTGCTATGAGTATCTTCGGGAGCCATTTCTCCCCTAATTCACCCAGCATCTTAATCATATCTGCTGTGACCTCATCTGAGCCTGCTGCTTTCCCCTGACTTCATTTTCCTTAGTGCCGTTCTTTCTTTTTAAGGGAGGACCCCCTTCTTATTTCATTGTAAGCTGTGTCTGGGGTAGTACAGCTTCTATGTTGTTTTCTTCAATCAGAAGCTGCAGGAAGTACTCCTTCTATCTGCTTTTGATGTCCTGCAGACTGGTGAGCAGGTTGTGTCTGGTATCCCTTATGAAAGGTCTCCATTTGACTATTTTATTTATCTTTTTGTCCTTGCCTTACAATCTGATCTGAATTTTTTGTGCCATCTACAGAGTCAGTTTCCTGAACCTGATAGAGTGTCTCTGATGCATTGCTCTTCACTATTGCAACTTGTTTTCTTTTGTTAGCCAACCACCATTCCTTCTTAGTCCGGTCCACCTTTTCTATCGCCAACATTTTTTTTCTGCACTCCTTCTTTCTTTTGATGACTTTTACATTCTACCACTAGCTTTCCTTAAGTTCCTTATTTTCAAACCTGGCTCAATTGCACATGTGTTCTATAGTCCTCACACATGCTCTTTTGAGTAGCTGCTTTTCTTCTTCTTCATTTCATCTATTTCCTCCCCTTCCTGAGGTTCTAGAGCCCTGAGCATTTCCTTGAACTGTTGTGCTTTCTCTCCAGTCAACTTCAGGCAATTGTTTGAGCATTAATGACCTTACTCCAATCCAGAAACAGTTCAATACTGAAATTAAGGCACAAAATCATACTTTTCATAACAAAAGTGTTGCTGTGATAAACAGATGTAGATTAAGACTGTCAGTGATTAGTGTATCAGTGCAAGCTTACAAACATCAGTCACAAAGTGTAGACTGTATTCTGTAGAATACAGATGATATTTTGAAAAAACATGCAATTCTGTTTGAAAAAGTAGAATAACTGAAGACAGAATATCACATGGGTATTTCTACTGAAGGAGTGCCTAAAATCATGCTCCAGAAGAGGTAGTAACTAAAAGTCATGCTCCAAAAAGAGAACCAGTTATGCCTAACTTCTTCAACTTGTACATTATTAATGTGCATAAGCACAGTACAAAAAAGTTTAAGTGAAACGTAGGTTTACAATTCATAGGTGTATACTAGGCTAATGATCCAGGGATCTTTTTAAGCTGAGCCATGCTTCCCAGATATATCTGGTAAGTTTTGGAAACTCTAGGATTATTTTAAGGTGTATATGTCGGCTTGCTCTTGGGAGCTCAAGCATTTACAGGCTGTTTCTGTCTGTTATAGACATAGGTGTCAGACCAGGGGTACATTTCTGATTCCCCATCTACTGGTCCAAGTTACACTTTAGTTAGGTTAGGGTAGAACACTGTTTTACATGGATGGGAAGTCTGGTAGTCTCTGAGACACATAGCTGTCTCTCCAACATATTCTAGTCCTTCAGAGTCAGATCTGAGGATGCCTTATAGATCAAGCATAGATCATCTCTCAACAGTCTATTAGAGACAGAATACAAGGGTAGGGCTTTGAGGCATATCACAAATGGAATAAAAAAAATAACAGAAAGTTGAGGCTTAGTATAATAGTTAAGGTGATTGACTCACCTTTGGTAAGGACATTTGTTAAGCTTAGAATGACCCATTAAGAAATCTAGCCTAGTAATCTGCTATAAACTTATAAAATCATGACTCTAAAGGAAAATGAAAATTTTAGGGGAGGAGTTGGCATAATGATTAAGGTGTTTACCTCAAACACACTAAGTAGAGGGTCTGATTCGTGACTTTGAGATAAATTGGCTAGGCTTAAAAAGGCCTACAAGGGTAGTTAATCTAGTACTTACCTATGATCCTGTGATGACAAGTTACCTTAACAAATGCATACTCAGCATGCAATAATAAATTGTACCATAAGTGAAAAAAAGTAAATATCACAAAGTTATAACATAGTAAAACACACAGAAAAAATGCTATCTTGACCCACATTCCTTTTGAATAATTTCTGGTAAAGCTCTCTGTAGAAAACACACACTGTTATGCATAATGCCATTATCTTTAACTTAAGAATACAAATAAACTTCATCATAAATAAAGTATCCTTCCTAGACATTCCTATTGTAAACTAGAATGCAATAAATGATGCAGGAAAGGAGACTGGGTTGCAGTCTACTCAAAACACTGTCAGTGAGTTCTCTTGTCACTAAAGTCTGCTTTCATGAATAGATTTTCATAAGATATAAGTCTACAGTTAAATTTTAAAAAGTTGCTGGAATCACAATAGCAGTATAACTCATCTTTCAAAAATTATCTTCATCATAAAGCAACTCAACATTAAAATACAGAAACTGCCCCTGCACCTAACCCTAACACTACACCTTACCTTAGAAAACATCTGTAATGCTGCCACTTATCAGATAAATTATGACAGAATGCTGTGGTGGGGTTTACTACACAGATCTAAAAAGGATATTGATTTTCCTTTGCCTTTTGTGGGTTCAACGTTTTGAGTGTTCTATCATTTGAATGTTCAAATATTTTTGTCAGTCTTATTTGTGTTGACTTTTTGACATTTCTAGCTTCCATGATATAATCATGTATATATTACATTGAGAGTTTACAGGTAATATAATCCACAGGTGTTTCCCCTGAAGTAGAATGCTGCAAACTCCTTCCCTCATTTGGATAAGCAAGCATCTGTAGTTCACTACACCCTTGCCTGTCTGTCTCTTCCAGTGCCCAGGCCACAAATCAAATTCCACAATAAATATTAAAAACTGTGAACATCACAATAAAACAAATCCTGGTGCATCTGAAATATGAATGCCTCTTATTTCCATTGTGCTGTTCTTATCAGCCAATCTTGTAAATGCAATTACTAAATGTTCACATTTTAATCAGAAACAAAACAGTGAAAAAGAACATTTTAACATGCCTGGAAAAAATTATATTATTGCTGTAGTCTTTAAAAAAAATTATTATACTGCAAATAAAGTACATGTAACCTTAAGCTTTTCTTCCTGGCTCTCAGCTGACAACCTTGTGGGCCTATTTGGGCTTTCCATGTAAACAAAAGGCAATAAATAACTAAATAAATAATAATAAAAACAGGATTAAAATTAGCAGACTGCCAACATAACTGCATTTGCTAAATTAAATGTGGACTAAAAGCTTTGGCCATTGTAATATATCTCTGTTTATACTTCTCTGCTTGAATTCATTTGGCAACCAACTAAATTCCTGCTTTAATGTATATTTTCTGTATATATATTGCTGTAATCAAACCAACTGGATTCCTAGTTTTATGTATATATTCTATATATTTTGTTGTAATAATATCAACTTAATTCCTACTTTCATGTATATATTCTGTATATATTGCTGTAATCACTGTTTCTACTTCTGTACCAATTAATGCTTAATATTTTTCTCTATCTATGTTCTTGTTGGTCCCTGGGCCTCCACTGAAAATGGGCTCTTTTAGGCCCAGTGGACTTTCCTGGTAAATAAATGCAATAAAATAAATAAAATAAGTATTATTCTCTAAGATTCTTGGCATACTTATTCTTAAGGCACCACCTCGTACTCACTGGCACAGTCTCTGTGCAGTGCCACTCGAATTAGATATGTCACAGCTGCTGCATGAACTCACTCTAACATAGAGTGTCACAGGTCCCTATTGGAAATGTAAAACCCAATAATGTGAGCCAGTTCAAAACCATTACAGCAGTTTGTAAAGAAAATAGCAAATTCAAAACCCACTGTTACACCTTTAAAGAATTTTTGCACAGGAGCAAGCCCCCAGATATCCCTGCCACTTATGGGGTGAGGGTATCGCTCAATTATAGAGTAGGTAAATAGTGCCCTTTTTTTTTGCTTTGCCAAAGATTGCACTTACTATAAATATGTGCACAGGTGATCATGTTTTATAGGGAGCAATGTAAGACATGACAGGAATTTAGCCCAAATATGTAAAAACAAAATAACCACCTTATGATTATTTTGTTGGAAGTCCCATAAAAATATTTTAGATTTTTACCTTGGTTCACAGTTGACTGATAAATGGTAATGGGTTTCCATACTAGAGAAAGTGACAGTTCTGAAGCTTCTGATGTTAAAAATTGCTCAGGTCAGGGTGGTAAAGAAAGGTGAATCATGGAAGGAAAAATTAGATGGTATGCATGAGGTGAAAGTGGGCTTATCAGTATAAAAACAATTATTAAGGACAGTTCTCATTATTGGAACACTTGGAAAGTTAATGAATTAAGCATGCAATTTTCATGACTAGAAATGCAACATTGTATGTCTATGTATGTCTGTTAGTCTACTTCTAAATTTCAAAGTTTCAAAACATCGACTATCTTATTGTCAGGACCAAAAGATCAAAGTTTTGAAACTTTGAAATGAAAAAAAAAAATGAAAAACAAAAAAAATTTTTTTTACATTTTTGCAGGGGGGCAAGCCTCCCTGCACCCCCACACCCCATGCTAATTAAATATACCAACTCTAAGATTGCACTACAGCAAGGAAAATGGTAAATATACCATTCTGCACTGTACAGCAATCTCCATTTAAATGGTCCGAAATCTCAAAACGTCGCTCATATGGTCTCAATCATAAGAAAGTCGACGTTTTGAAACTTCGAAATTTAGAAGTGAACACCAAAACATCATTGATTAGTAGAAGGGAAACAGCAGCTGTCAAGAAGTAAGAGGAAAAACAAAACAAGCATATGTTTTCTATTTTTTTTTCAGGATCCAGGCTTTGGCACATTGGGCGCCTGCTATGTACCTGAATAGAAAATTGAAATTAAGGGATATTGATACTGGCTTTGTCAGTTACTGTGGATGGATTGAAAAGAAATAAGACAGCTTCAGGAAAGGAACCCTCTTTGATTCATTGCTCACTGCTAATGTCATTACTTAATATGTGATTAAGAAAGAGATGTAGACAGCCACAATTGTCATCATTATGAGAGGACTTCTACTGTTTTTGATTTTTTTTTTTCTTTTTTGGCTACTAAAGTAAGACAATGTAGAAAATCAGACTTAATACTGTACATAAAAGGAATGAAAATGTCCATTTCAGTGGTCATTTCTTTTTACATCAAAGAAACAGAACCAAAACCAGAGTCACAGACCCAAATGCAGTGCATCTTGATAATATAATTAGGAGATACCATTGCTGTGTAGAGATTTGCACTGAAAGAACCCTGATGCTGTTTCAGGACAGCAGATCCAAAACTGCATGTTAGGTAACATGATAATTAAATGTGGAACAGAGGGCATGAACCACGCTTCTGACGCCTATTGGATCTTTGTACATAAAATAATTGCTGTATTCTCTGAAGTGGCACTGTGACTTATTAATTAAAAAAAGTATTACTACATCCATGCAAAAGGACAGTTACATCAAACAATAAAACAGTAGCAGGGCCTTTTAATGGCACTCTTGATACTTTACAAACTAAAACAAATAAAAATCAAAGTAAAGCAAATATGTTAAAAATAATATCAGCCGGCAAAATGCTGTAAACAATGAGGTCCTTTTTATAGTTTGTGCAACAAATCTGTTTTGTTTGGTGTCAGTGCTGTCTGTTAGCCTGCTGCCAATAGTCATACAAATTAAAGGTCCACGTGTTCTCTTTTCCATGGTTGGCCACTACTCCTGCTTTTTCTTGCCCCTTAGCAGTAAGTCATCTGGGGATACCCCCATGACCTTTAGTTTTATGAGTACCATCTGCTAGCTATGGTACTGAGCTGTCTTGTGCAATGATAGTGATATAAAAATGCTTTTTCTAAGGTGAGGTGTAGGGTTAGGGGCAGGAGCAAGTTTGGGATTTGCAAGTATTGCTATAGTGTGCAAGGAGGTTCAGGTTTGCACCACTAACCATATTTGTTTGTCTTTTTTTCTCCCTTTCTTTATTAGGTTGATACAGCATTGTCACAATTTTGTCTGTCTCCTAACATAGATGCATGATCATTTCAGCATCAAATATCAATAAATGTGCTTATATACTGTTACTTTCTTGCCTCTTGCCTTACAACACACAGATGTTAGAGTCAATTAATTAAGTCTGCATCAGAGAGAAATTTGCATAAGGAGAGATAATATGAGTGAGATGCACACTTGCTTGCAAATGTGTGTCTAAAATGTGGGTGAATTGTGCATTTACAAGTAACTGAATATTCTAATAATGTAGGACTGAGTATGGAGATGGCATTTATTTATTAAATGTTAATAGTCCTAAGGTGAGAGTTATTTATCTTGATGTTGTTCTAAGTGTTGTTATACAGATATTTCATGCACACCCTGGGATCAGCTGTCACTTTCACAAAATGGAATTTTCTGCCATTTATATTAGTTTAATCAGTGGCCAAATCTCATTCCAGAAAGACTATTAGAAATGTTATTGTGATGAGCTTCATCTGGATAATTAATGCATGGGATTTAATCTCCTAAAATATTACTTAGAGTACACACCCAGCTGTAATTATCTGGCTTCGACAAGTCTAAATAATGTGAATGTAATAGTAGTATGAAAGGTAAAAGCAACTGAAACTTGAGTTTAAGCAGTCATTAGACCATTTATTGTGGATAGCAGGTCACTAGATACCTTTAGAAAGAACAGTCAGGCTATGATGAAGAAAGAGAGAGCTCTGGGAAAATAAACACAAGTACACACAGTTTTTAGAAAATGAGAAAAAGTGCAGAAATGTAACTTAATTTTGGAATCTAATGATGCTTGCAGAGTGCTGATAAATTTCAAACAGCATCAATAGCCAGCACTCTTCCTTTGTCACCACCCTAGCTTAGGACACACACACACACACACACACACACACACACACACACACACACACACACACACACACACACACACACACACACACACACACACACACACACACACACGCACACGCACACGCACACGCACACGCACACGCACACATATCCCTTTTGCTAGATGTAAAGGATTTATTATTTAGTCACTATTTTAAAGCTTTGGAGAAAAAGAAGACCCTAATAAATATGCATTTTAATGTTGTTATATAGCTACATCTTTTTCCCATATACCCTCTCCATGACACACGTACACAAATGCACACACACCCTTGTGTGTGAGAAACATGATAAAACTTGAGACTGAAAATGTAACTGCAGCTAAATGAAATGTATTATAGGTTCATAGATAAGTACTAGGCTATCTGCCCAAGGGCATTTATAAGCCTAGCCAGAATGTGTTGGCTTTTGCCACCCCCTTAGATTAGTTCCCTGTGCCTCTGTCCAGCAGAACCATTAGTTCCTCATGCCACTGTCCTACAGAGCCACTGCAGTGATCCCTGGGGTACATTTTTTGTTTCCCATCCACCCATCAAGGTTTCTCTTGAAAAGTGTTAGTGAGGGACTCTGCCTGATGTATATTGGAATCCTGTTCCAAAGCATGGGGAGTCTCTGGGACAGGAATCTATCCCTCCATCATGTCCTATTTATCATTGTGGTGAGGTTTATATCTTTAGAGCGTGTGGCTCTCTGGGATTTGTTTTTTTTTAGGTGGAGCATGTCCATCAGTTCTGGGTTGGACATTGCCTTGTATGTCAGGCAGAGATAACCTCTGAGTAAGCGGTATGCCACCAAGTACAGCTGAAGTTTCTTGAGTCGGGCTGTAAAGGGCATCTGTTTGAGGCCAGTAATCCTCTTGGTGAGATACTTTTGTGGTCTTTCCAGCTGTTGCAGGTGTCTTGTAAGGTTCATAGGTTGATACCAGGCTATCTGCCCTAGGGCATTTATAAGCCTAGCCAGAGTGTGTTTGGCTTTCGCCACCCTTTTAGATTAGTTGACTGCCTCTGTATAGTAGGTCACAGAAGATAGCCCTTTTAAGGTTAGTTTACTTTATAGGTTCAATAAGAAGGGGAGTGGTGGGACTCGAACCGGGAATGCCTCCTCTTAGTGCAAAGGTTCTACCACTACGCTATTGCTATTTTGCTAGGTGCATCCCAAATGGGGTGTTGTATTCTATGATGGGTCTAATGAGTGATGAGTAGAGAGGCACAATAACCTATCTGGTTCTAGATGCAAACCCTTTTGTGATTAGTTGGGCCACATAGAAGGATTTTCTAACCACCTTGGCAATATGATTATCAAAAGAGAGATTACTATCTACTTGGGTCCCCAGATCCCTTATTACATTTTCTGTATTTAGGGGACTACCACCTATGTGGTAGTTCGTGGGTACTTTATTTTTTCCAAAGGGGATGACTATGCACTTTTTGGCATTTAGCTTGAGGCCATGATTTTGACACCAGGTATCTGTCTCAGTGAGTCCCTTCTGGAGGGTGTCTGTATCAGCCGAGAGTCAATTATGGCCCCTAGTTTGCAGTCATCTGTGAACTTGGTCAGCCATAGTCCTCCTATGCTTGCCTGTACCTCTGAGAAGTATATACCGAACAGGAGGGGTCCTAGGACTGAGCCCTGGGGGACGCCACTTGTAACCGGTTTAGAGTCAGATGTAGAGCCTGCAACTCTCACCATGTGAGTTCTATCTATGAGCCAGTTGGCATCCCATCTCATGATGTAGGGGTTTATGTTCAAGCTGGTAAGCTTGTCTATAATACTAGAATGGGGAATGGTGTCAAAAGCCTTTGCGAGGTCTAGGCAGACTGTGTGGACTGCCTTTCCCTTATCTAATGCCTTGGTAACTGTCTCAAAGAAGTCCACCAGGTTTAGGAGACATGATCTGCCTTTAACAAAGCCAAACTGGGTAGGGTCCAAGGTTTGGAGGTTCCCAATATCTCTGTTAATGAGTTCCATGATGATGCGCTCCATAGCCTTGCAGACCTGGCTAGTCAAGCTTATAGGGCAATAGTTCCCGGGGTCTGTTGTGGCTCCACCTTTGTGGAGCGGGATAACTGTTGCTGTGCACCACTCTGTGGGTACGTAGCCTGTAGAGAGTCTGAGTTTGAACAGTGTGTTTAGGTGAGGGGTTAGTTCATTTTGGAGCTCTTGTAAGACACAGCCTGGGAGACTGTCCGGTCCCATTGAAGCTGTGTTTTTGGCTTTGGATAGGGCTGTTTTAACCTGTGTGTCGGTGATTGACGGGACCCTACATTCTTCTGGTATGGTTATAGGCCCTTTAGGGGGTGAAAGAGGGGTGAAGTTTGTGCTAGTCTGCCAGAATGTTGACAATATCAGTCGGTTCAGTGTATCTTGTGCCATTCTACACTAACTCAGAGCAGATCTGAGAGTTTCCACTTAGGTTCTTGACATAGCTAAAGAACACTTTGTGGTTATCTTTGGAGTCATTGGCAATTTTTCTTTCGAAACTAGCCTTGGATGATTTAATGAGGGATCATAGTTTCTTGCTGATACTGATCAGGTAAAGTTGATTGTTTGTGGACTGACAATCATTTTAAAGTTTGGTGAATTAATGATTTGAAATATGTTTGCTCAGAACTTCCTGCTACAGAACTGAGTGTTTTTGAAAGCAAAACAGAATGAAGTATCATTAATAAGACAGCAGAAAAGTGTATTCTTTAATCTGGAACATCCTGATTTAAAAAGTGCTTTGCCAAGTTGAATAATAATGACATCAGGTAGGAAAAGTGTTTTTTACTCCAACTATTTCAAGGCTGTTGTACAGGCAATGGCTTAAGCATCCAGGCAAACAGTCAAAATTTAGTGTTAAAACGAGACAGGTATTAGTTTTCTGCTTTGGACTAAGTGAAATACTGCTGACAGTACTGAACACAATTTCAGCAATCATACAGAAGGTAAATTTGTATGTATGTCACTGACAGGTGTTAAATCTGCAGTCCAAACAAACCACACCACTACCAGAAAGTGACTATGATCATCTCTTAGCAGTATGAAACTATCTGGAAAGCAAAAATCAGATGGTTAAACACTGGGAAGTAGCAAAGATAGTGTTACAGAATCCAGTGGCAGACTGTTCAGAAGTTTACGACAAGTGCATAAAATTCCTTTTTATTTTTGGGGTTACTAGAATGTTTTTTTAAAAACGTAGATAGTATGTAGACAGTGCCACTGCTAACAGATATATCTAGCAGAGTACAACATTAACACATGCAAGGAATGTTAAGTGCTATAACAAACTCACTAGGTGTTATAACAAACTCACTAGCTTTTAATTTCCATGGGACAGCAATTCTATGGGTGTCTGAAATACCAGAACAGTTTGTTTGGAATCTTCATTGATTAGACAAACACATCACAAAGATTATGTATGGGAAAAGGAAATCAGTAATGAAATAAAAAAAACTTTCCGTCCAGCCATATAATGTGCTTGTTTGAGTCTGATTCATCCTTATCTGTACATAATGAAGTTTTTGTCTTATTGTAAATGGTATATAGCCTTAGGTTATATGCCAATGAGTTTATTCCCTTTATAAATCAATATCCCAACAATAAATGGAGAAGTGAGTCATTTGCCTTCTTATATGAGTCAGAGTCACATATAACTAATTGAATGAAATGTTATCCTGACGTTGCAAGAGCTGTATCTGACCAAAGGACTGATAGGGTCTCTATACAGAGACAGACTGAGACATGACAGTTTGGATGCTGCAGAACTGTACTGGTGAATGGCTTAATGTTGAAGTTGTATGACTGATTGTTTCTTTGATTCATTTTTACCTTGATTTTCCTTTGCTGTATTAAGACATTCCTGGAGGAGAAATCACAGTGTTTTCTGCTGATTTTAATTACCTATGTTTTCTTTCATTTATAGCTTTCAGTG
This sequence comes from Protopterus annectens, assembly GCF_019279795.1. Taxonomy (NCBI): domain Eukaryota; kingdom Metazoa; phylum Chordata; order Ceratodontiformes; family Protopteridae; genus Protopterus; species Protopterus annectens. The sequence goes on from NC_056731.1 coordinate 1,702,483,868, forward strand.
TATATTTTGATATAATGTGCTGTATTGATGAAGTGTGACAGAACATTTTACCCTTCAGGGTTGAAACATTATTAACAGCTCACCAGTGTAATGTAGCAAGATTGTGTACTTTTGCAATGTCACTCACTGCAATGTATAAATAAGATGCAAATTAGTACTAGTACAGAGAAATGGGTAATTAGTAAAAAAAACAATTCACAACTGTTATGAGCTGCAGTGCTTCCTTCTATGTACTAGCTTAGCCAAACTGGTTCTTACCAGGTACTTTTCTCTCAAGCTGTTAGATCTACATATCTATATCTGTCTCTCTCTCCTCTCTCTCTTTCACTCTCTCTCTCTCTCTCTATGTGTGTGTGTGTGTACATATATATGCCTTTTTGTGTGTGCATGCATGCGTGCCTGTGTGTAAATGTCACTTTAACGTATACACAATACGCAAATGAAAAAATTATACCTCATTTAGCTTAAACACGTAGATTCCTGAGTTGTTTGTAAAAAATGTTGATGAGTACAATTCAAACAATATATAAAGGCACTGTGAACAATAAATGTCATTAAAACATACAAAATGCTGCTGTTCCACAAAACAATCTAATTTACAGTTGAAATATTTAATGTAGTCAATGTCTTGAAATGAATAGCATGTTCCAATCAAAAACAAACATGTCACTCAACATTTTTTTCTATAAACTTTCATGAACAACTTTCTATATTGCTAAATGGCATACTAGTACAATGCTTAGCATCGTTGTCCATGGCTCTTTGATCTGCAGTTCAGATCCTAGCCATTGTGCTTTCTCTGTATAATCTGCTTGTCCTCCCTCTGTTTATGTCAGTTTTTCCTAAGTGCTCTGGTTTCCTTTCCATATCACAAAAACATGCTCAGGAAGAAGGGGAAATACATGGAGTTGAACAGGAATGGCAGGGCCTCAAAACAGCATACCTGAGGATGATAGAAGAGATATGTGCCTGAACCAGGTATGGAAATAAGTTACATAAGGAAAAGTGATGGTGGAATGCAGAAGGAAATCATTAAAAGAAAGAGTGCAAGAAAAAGTGAGAGATAGAAAAGATGGGCCAGGCTAGGAAGAAATGCTGGTTAGCTAACAACGAGAACAGTCACAATAGCAAAGAACAAAGTATCAGGGACACTCTGCCAACAGATGGCACAAAGAAACTCTATCAGGTTGCAAGGTAAGCACAAAAAGATAAAGATGATAGTCATCAGACTCGCTTTATAAGGGATGCCACCAACAACACCTTCACCAGTCCACAGAACATCAAAGACAGATGTTAGGAGTATATCCAGCAGCTTCTGAATGAAGAAAACCTCACAGGAGCTGACCTGTCCCAGACAGAGCCTAATATGAAAGAAAAAGAGGAGCCCACTCTAGAAGTAAGAACAGCACAAAGGAAAATAAAGTTGGGAGTTGGGGAAAGCAGCACACTCAGATTGAGGTCACACCAGGCAGGATCAATACATTGAGTGAGTTAGGGGAGAAATGGCTCCAGAGGGTACTCATAGCAGTATGGAGAGGAAAGAATATTCCAGATGACTGGAGAAAAAGCATCCTAGTACCAGAGTACAAGAACAAAGGGAACATTCACTACTGTGGGCAGTACAGAGGTATCAAACTCTTGCCACACTAAATTAAAGTGTTGGTGAGGATGATTGACAAATGAATACACAGAGAAGTAGAGTATAAGATGTCAGATAAGCAGTTCAGATTCTAATCAGGATGTAGCTCGACCAACACAATGTTTGTAGTGAGACAGATAGTTATGAAGAAGCTAGAGACAAGGAATGAGTCCAACTGTGCATTCCTAAACTTGTAGAAAACATATGACAAAGTCCCAAGAAAGCTGTTTGGACAGCACTTTGATAGTTTGAAGTCCCAAAAAATTTAGAGCAGGCTTTGTTCAAGGACCCAATGTCACAAATATGAACAGTGTTCAAACTCGCCGAGGGATTCCCAGTAGAACTGGGTGCGCATTAGGGTTCAGCTCTGAGCCCTGTACTGTTCATGCTGATGACAGACTACATTATCAAATATGACAGAGGAGACAGATCAATAAAGCTGCTATATGCAGACAATGATGGTGTGACGTCCCTTCTCTGGGCCAGTAATCAAGGAGCCTCAATCCTCACCACTGACACTGGTGGGGAATGTTGACTTAGAAAAAAAAATAGGTGCACACAGTATTTTCAGATGCAGCTCTCTGCACCAAGCACAATTTCCCTTAAGCCCACACAGGGAGTACACTCCAATCCTGGGGTGAAATTCTTCCTCAGGCTCCAAATAAGACTCCACCTTTCTTTCTGCAGAAATCAGTGCTCTGTGTCCTTGTTCTAAGCAGCTGACACATACACACTCTTTGAGATTTGATTTTCACACACACACACACACACACACACACACACACACACACACACACACACACACACACACACACACACACACCTTAAAAAGGCTGGCACAGATTACCTGCTATGTCACTTCCAACCAGATTATATGGTAGATTCACTGCCACCAGCCAGCTGCTTTAAGACTCTTACCAGGCTACCAAATTACTCTTAATAAAATTAATACTTATACAAATGGTAGTGTTAACCAATCGGCAAGGTTTTCAGGAGTGTGATGCTACAGTGCCACTAAATAAATGCAAATACCCTGAAGCATTAAAATATTTTCTAAAAGATTAGCCAAAATGAAATGTTCAGATATATTGAATAATAAATAATAAAAAATTAGAATACTGACTATTTACAATAAACACCAGAGTTTCAATTCATAGGAAATATAAAAATAACACAGATGGAAATACTTGGATAGATACATTAAAATTATACTTTTAGCTAATCTCACTATATTTTTATAACTGACAGAAGAATTACTGTTCCCTAGTTAAGTTACTTACTAAAGCAAGGCAAGATGAAGTGAGTGAGTGGTCTTGTCAGTTCCAAAACAGAGTGCTGAGTGTTCTGTCACATCTCTCACTAGTATCTAAATAGAATTTCATTACTGGCTACACAATGACATCACGTCTGGTCACGTGATTCTATGGTTCACATACTGCCCCCCCCCCGACCAGAAGTTGAACCAGGATCTAGCACAGATGTGTCACCAATTCACACCTAGAACTTTGCTAAGGCTTACTCCAGCATCAGGAGACTGTAAAACAATTCCAGCCCTTTCATCCTTCCTGCAGAGACTAATCAGCCATTCTCTGGCACCCCAGGGTAGCAAGTAGTTCATCACTAAGGGCAATAAGAGCAGGATCCCAGCCCAGACATTGTGTCTCTGGCTGCATTCAGGCCTGTGAGATAACATATTTATGGCCTAAACCAAGTCATTTAATTCCAGGCTATTTTTTTAAGGTTAGCTAGTCGGAGCTTAACTGCTACCCTTCCAGCATCAATTGCTAACAGGTATACATTTGAACAAACAACTGACCAGGATGCCAAAGACCACAGCAAATGAATCCAACAATGGTAGAAACCACTCCAGTTCACAGTTATTGTGAAGAGAAACAATCCTTTATTGGTAAAATCACTGCAATTCATGGTACATAGACTTCTTCAGAACCATGAAAACTCCTCTAAACTCTGAATTTACAAGCTCAGAGAAATAAGGGTTTTACTTCTCTAAGCTTTTAAACTCAGAGTTTAGAGGAGTCTTCATGGTTCTGAAGAAATCTATGTTTAGACAAAAGCACTTAAGCGTGAATTGCAGTGGTTTTATCAATAAACGATTGTTTCTCTCCACAACAACTGTGAACTAGAGTGGTTTCTACCATTGTTGGATTCATTTGCTGTGGTTTTTGGCTTCCTGATCAGTTGTTTGCTCTTTTCATGGATTTCTGTTCCACTTCCAGGGATTTCTTGGCTTTTTGTGGAACATATACACATTTCATCAGTTACAGTACAGTCTGGAATACATGTATATTTCTTTTCTGTCCAGCTGGACCCACTCTTAATACATTTTTAACACAAGTAACTTTAGAAATGCATTTTTAGTACAAGCATCTGTACAAATCAGTTTGATATTCAAATGACATAAAATACTTTACAAAACTCCAGCTAGTTATATTGGCATATGTTACACATGCACTGCCCTACTCTCTCTGGCATAGCTGGCACTACCTCACATCTACACATCTCTCCAACTTTGAAGACTAAATCTAGTTTTTCAAGTGACCATGGAGAAATTTTGTTTGACAGAAATCAACCTGTCTGAAACACATTAACCCATACCCTGTCTTGAGACCCTATCTGCATTGCCATTGCTGACCCCACTCTGTTATGTCATATACCTAAAACCATAGACTCCACCTTAATAACTTGGCATTTTGCTGTCTGGCTCAATGTAGCCATGTTAAGGAATTGCAGCCTGTAAACACAGATAATTTCCTTCCATACAGTTAGGACTGACATTTTTCCAGTGCTCATACTATTGCTAGAGATTCTTTTTCTACAGCTGCATAACTTTCCTCCATGGGCTGGAGTCTACACCTGAGATACAGAAAAGGGTGCCTTTCTCCTGCTGAGGAAACCTGGCAGAGTACATCCTCCACACCATGGTTTGAAGCATCCACATACACAACAAATTTATTGCTATCATCTGGACTCACTTGCACAGGGGATCCTCCCAAATTTCCTTTAAGCTTTTGGAATACCTGCTTGCAGGCTGGGGTCCACAGTACCGTATCTGGCCTGTTTTATCTCATCAGGTCTGTTAGGAGAACAGATATTATACTATAATCTGGAACAAACTTTCTATAGTACCCTGCTTTCCCCAAGAATGCCCTTGCCTGTTTTTTGGTAATGGGCAGGCCATGCCTAAATAGCTTTCACTTTGGCAGGTTCTGGCCTGATTTTACCTCTCCCCATTCTATGTCACAGGTAGGAGACTCCTGCCATACCCACTTGACACTTACGGGGCTTAATGGTCAAGCCTGCCCTTTGCAGCCTGCCCAGGACCTCCCTGACATGCTGAAGGTGCTCTTGCCATGAATGGCTGTAGGTATCATCCAGGTAAGCAAGGGCATAATGCTCTGCTCCTGCTAGGATAAGATCTACCAGTTTCTGGAAGGTTGCTGGGTCATTTTTTGTCCCAAAGGGCATATTCATGAACTTGTAAAATCTAAACGGAGTCACAAAAACTGGCCTCACTCTAACACAGGGAGTCAAGGGCACATGCCAGTAGCCCTTGGTCAAATCAATAGTGGTCACCCAGATAGTTAGCCCCATCCAGCTGATCTAAGGCTTCATCTGTCCTAGGCATGTGGTAATCATCTGATTCTGTGTGACTGTTTAGTTTTCTGTAGTCCACACTGGACCTGGTGCTGCCATCCTTTTTTTGGTACCAGCACCATTGGGGAGGCCCAGGGACTGCTGGACTCCTGGATTACTCTCACTACCAACATTTCCTGTATCTCTTCCCTTAGAGTCTGTCTAACTCAGTGAGACACCCTGGAAGGGGCCTGCTTGATAGGTCTTTGAGGTCCTGTATCCACATGGTGCTGCACAAGGTGGGTGCACCCAGGTTACCAAGAGAAATGCCCCAAACTCCTGAAACACTGCTTGTATTTCTTGAACCTGAGTAAGGGATAGCCACTGGGACACTGCTACCCCTTCCCCTGAGGTACCAGTCCGAGCCTCACTGAGGAGATCAATCACCAGATCCCCCTCAGACCCCTCCTACCACTCACTGCAAATACTTAGCACAAGGGCCTCCCTATCATGGTAAGGCTTCATTATGTTAACATGGTACAGTTTGTGCCCCTGCCTCTTGCCTAGCAGTTCTACCATGTAGTTAGCATCACTGATCTTCCTTACCACTTTGAAGGGTCGTTCCCAAGCTTCCTGCAGCTTATTGTGTCTGACATGAATGAGTATAATAACCTGCTGTCTCACAGCATACTCTCAGGCTCAAGCATTTCAGTCATACCAGATCTTTTTCTGATGATGGACTCCTGTCAGGTTCTCCTGGGCCTAGCCAATGAGCTCCCAAAGCCTTGTCCTGAGGTTTAGGACATATGCCACAACAGACTCCTTGTGAGATTCTCACTCACCCTCCCACTCATCATGAATTAAATCCAAGGGTCACCTCACCTTATGCCCATACAGTAACTCAAAGGGTGAAAAACCTGTGGATTCCTGGGGTACCTTCTGTATGCAAACAGCAGATGGGGTAAATATTTGTCCTACTCTCTCTTAAACTAGTCTGCAAATGCCTGTAACATGGTCCTTAGTGTAGAGTTTAATATCTCCACAAGATCATTAGTCTGGGAGTGGCAGGGGCTAGTCTTTAGGTGCTTCACCCCACAGCACTCTCACAGACAAGCCAGCAGGTCTGACATGAAATTGGCACCTCTGCCAGTCAGTATTTCTCTCTGAAACCTACCCTGCTGAAAAGCTCTAACAAAGTATTTGCCACCTTCTCTGCCTCAATGGAGGACAGAGCTTCTGCCTCAGGGTATCTAGTAGCATAATCTAATACCACTATGATATATTTCTTCCCTGTGGAACTTGGGGTATTCAGAGGCCCCATAATATCCATAGCTATCCCCTAAAATGGCTCCTTAATCACAGGCAAAGGCATCAAAGGAGTTTTGAACTTGTCTCCTATCTTGCCTACATTTTGCCACTACTCATATGTAAACCAGTAGTACCCTGTTATAGCCCTTGCAATCCCAGGCCAATAAAAGTTCTGCATAACACGTTTCTTGGTACACTTTATGTTCATATGACTTGCAAAAGGAATTTCATGGGCTATGGCTAGATGTGCCAGATGGTAGGCTCTAGGCACTATCAAGTGAATCAATTTAAGATAAGACTCAAACAATATTTGACACTAAACTGGGTATGTCAATGTATCAAACCAGACTAACTCTCCTCTACTATGAGTTAATAAATATAATTTAACTTAGTTGTGTTACTTAATCCGGATTTACACCCGAGATTATCTCTAACCTTGGAATTTGTATAACTTGTTAAGTATGTAACCACTGTATATATTGTATCTGTAATCTTAACTGCTTATCTTGGAGCTTTTCTCCCTGGGCCTCCGCTGAAAATGGACATGAATCCAGTCAGACTATCCTGGTCAACAAATGTAAAATAAATAAACTGCTGTATTACCCACTGTTGCTACATTTTTAGCACAAGCATCTGTACAAATCAGTTTAATATTCAAATGACAAAAAAATTCTTTACAAAACTCCAGCTAGTTATGCTGGCATGTGTTACACATGCACTGTGCTGCTCTCTCTGGCATAGCTGACATTACCTCACATCGTCACAGATGCATTACAGCAAGTGTCTGAAAAAAGAACTTCAGCAAATGATGGGGAAATGGAATGCAAAACTGAATGCACATAGGATGAAACTGAGTACAGATAAGACAGTTGTAATGGCAGCAAATGCAGGAAATCAGAAGAAGCTGAAAATTATGATTGAAGGGAAAATAGTGGAACATGGTAACAGCTTCAAGTATCTGGGAGGGACAGTTTTGAAGAAGCGAAGTCTGAATTAAAAGGTCAAAGCTAGAATATGAGGAGCTGCAGTCAACTGGCTAAGAGTGTCAGGGGTAGTTTCTGACAGAAGAATGCCAAAGAAGTTAAAAATTAAGGTGTATGAAACAGTGGTGAGATCAGTACTGTGGTAGAGAAACCTGAGCAGTGAATACAGAGAATATGAGGAAACTGGAAGTGATGAAGATGAAATACCTGGTAGATTGCAGACAGAGTAGAAGCCCAAGTAGCTCCAATTGCAGAGATAAATAAGTATAACAGATTACGGTAATTTTGGCACATGCAAAGGAAATCAGAAGATAATCTGGTGAGGAGGATTTGGTAGAGATATGAGGAAGGCAAGAGGAAATGAGGGCATCTAGTAAAAACATGGATGGATTATGTGACAGAATGTCTACAGCAGTGACATTCAGGCATGACCTTTGAAGGAGGTAAGTGAGTGACATTAAACAGAGAGAGATGGTGACAGTTGGTGCAACACACTGATCCATTTAGAATATGGGAAAAAGGTTTTGATGATAATGATAATTCCAAAGACATACTTTGAGGTGAATTAGCGTCCCCCTACATTGCTTATAGGTGGAAAGGCAGAGCAAACATAAGTGGCTGCATCTTCTGATGGACTACACTGCCATCCTGGACTAGTTCTCACTAATACACATTCATTGCCAAGATAGTCCTCAGCTTCTCCACCACCCTCAATAGGATACAAATGCTGCAGGAGAAGGAATGAACTTTTAACATGTTGAAAACCATGCAGTCTAGTTATATAATATTAGCAGTGCTTCTGTACAGCAAGACTTCAGTTTGTCTATGAGAAAAAGAAATTCTGCTTGGAGTGCTTGTTTTCTAAGATATTAACACATCAGTCTCACAGGGCTTTCCTTCCCTAATCTATTTAACAGCTACAAAAAAAGTAATCTCCTGAAAAAATCATGACATAGTAAGCAACCATTGGTACCACATGTAAATCCCACAGAATTATCATTATATACTACAGGCTCTACTATGCTGTGAAAAAATATATATTACATTGCCATACTTGTCATGTTTACCCATATTTAAAACTATATTTTGTGCAAGCAGGGGGATGCAATCTACTGCACTGACAACCCCTTGTGCCTTCTACATTGGGTATGGTTACGGCTCACTGTCATCTAACCTGGTCACCTTTAACAATAGTACTCTTTCTTCCCCAAGTATCTGTCTCACTTTGCATAGTTTGTGCTCACAGTTCCCCATACTCTATAGAGTATAGACCCATGTTTCTACCTCTGGAGTAGGGTGTGTATATTTTTTCATCTCGGTGTATGTTGTGCCACTTTGCTGAGTCTTAACTCAGCAAAGTGGCACAACATACACCGAGATGAATCATTGGCACTCGGTTCATTATCAGTGTGAACTGAACAATGACTCTGCTGTTCACTGTACAACTTGTTTCAGTTTGATACATGTTGAACCCTGGCTGCCACATCTATTTCTGTTCCTGAATCATGTATCTGCCAGCATTGTTGAGTATGCAGTATCGACAGTGTCTAAATCCAGTGAAATGCATTTTATCAAAAGAATGAAAGCAACAAATAGCTGCACAAAGGAAATAGAAATGTTATCGTTAGAGCTGAATATCATCTTTAACTGACAAAGTAAGGAAGTAATACACACACTGAATAATTTACAGGAAAGTTAGAAAAATCAACTGCATTCCCATTAGTTTTCAGTAGTGTACTATGTTCCTTACTTACTATGTGATTCAGCAACATCACTGAGACGGAAGAGACTAGACAGACTGAAGGGAATTATGCAGCTGGCTATGCTAGGCACTATGAATGAAACAAATGCCCATCAGAAAGTAGATGAGGTGGGAGAGAAGTGGCTTATTAACAAGAGTCAGCAGCTATTACTAGTTTGGCTTATGCACATCATCTTTATGATGACGTTTCTTCCAAGGCCAGTAAAGTATTCTATGAGACATTAAACCAAAGTCCTGCCTATCTGAGTTGGTGATAACTGGTAGATATAAATGTTCTCAAAGCACTAACTGAAATTTTCCTGGTGTCCTACTCAAATTTCTTCAAGTCAGTACGCCTACCACCTTAGGTCTAGCAGAATGCAGGCCAGTCCTAGTATGACTAAGCCAGCCAGCTGAGTGAAGTGCCAGTCTACATGGGCCTTTTTCAGGCTTAAGCCAGTTGTATTACCTGGTTAAGTGACTTTTTCAGACCTACACATTAGGCAAAAGAGTTGCACAAGAATCAAAACCTGGGCTCCATAAAGCAGCTTCTTAATAATACATAGCCTTAATCCCCTGAACCAAATGCTAGACGATAATAAGGCATAGCTAATGATGTACATTTACTATTTATTTATTTATTTAGTTGACATTTGTTGACCGGGTCAGTCTGACTGAGCCTAAGCCCTTTTTCAGTGGAGGCCCGGGGAGAAAAGCTCCACACAAGTATTAAAATCAAATAGAATAGCAAATCAAAGATACAGTAAAATATAAAAGCATAGTCAAATAATGACGTACATTATTTACATATCAGAAATTATATACAAACTTATACAAATAAATTAAGCAGTACAATCAGTGTATTTGAAGGGGCAATACATATTCCAGGAAGTCCCTCTGGAATATGGATAGTTGATGTATGTTTCACTTAAGTAGAACACAGATAAGTGCGAGAGGTAGGTTTCAGTAGACAAATGGTAGTAGAAAGTTTAAGAGCAGCCAACGAGTAGGCAATAAGAAGTACAGGTGGGGTAGACAAGAGGGAGGAGAAGAGTAGTAGTAGTAGTAGGGGGAACAGTGATGGAGGGTAATTACAGTGACAGTACATGTAACAGTGCATGGGTGGGGGGGGCTGCTATTGCTGAAGAACAACTTTTCGCTGAATGCTGCAATGCATATACATGACTACCGTTATGCTAATAACAGACATTCAGCATGCGGACCTATGTTGTTAACTAGCCTTGATGTATCAAAATCCAGAGAATGAGGAAGTGCATGCAGGAGAGGAGTTTATGATGTATGGTATACATTTTGGAGGTTAAAACACCTGTCAGCTAGACAGTGACATTTTGCTTAGTAACTTTTTTAAGTTCATTGCTGATCCAGCACAAGCCTGCATACATCCAGCACATGATAATGTAAATGCAAGAAGAGTTTCTTATAATGAAGCTGGCCAACAGTTTTATAACGTTATCCTCAAGCTGCTTCATAGCTCATTATGAGAAGACTTTTGATATAGAGCTGGAAAGCTGTTTGCAGACAGCTTCACACCTCATTCTGTGTTGCCTAAGAAACAGTGTTTCACTGGACTTTAAAGCTTTAATGAAACTGTATCTTAGCAATAAAGAAGAGATATGTAATATTATTGCACCATATAATACTTAATATAAAAGAATGGTAGCACAGGGAGGTAACATTATAGTATTTTTAACATGTATACATCTATAAAACCCCTCTTGTTCCCTGATTTCATATTGTTTCAGACCACAACAGGGCATAATGATTTTTAATGCAGTTTTCAGTAGGTTGTTGAGCTTGTTTCCAGTTAGATATTTAGTAAGTATACTGTTACCAAGAAAAATGATCAATGAAGTGTCTATGCATGCTCTAAAGAAATGGAGAGAGAGAGAGAGAGAGAGAGAGAATGCAACTGACAGTGATAAGCAACACGTGTCCCTGCCAGACTCCCACAATCTCCTAGGTAACCACCTCTCTTAGACTGCCTGATGAGTTTATTTTTGAAAAACAGTCATATCTGAACTAGTTATTTTTGAGAATGTGGACAACCTGTTTATAGAAGCCCTGTCAATAATGTGAGAATGGAAATCATATGAATGGAGGCATAGTACCTCTAAAGTAAATGATCTGTTAGTTTAGTGCAGTCAACTAAGGCTATGAGCTAAAAACCAGCTTTGTCCAGTAGTCAAGGACTTCTCCACCCTCCACTTTCCTATTCTGTAACACTGAAAAAAATGTCACTTAACAAAGCAATGCTTCTTTGTTACTCCAGCCACAGTAGAGATATTTTTCAGTGGGTTTACAAAGTTAATAGAAAATAAGCCTACATGTGTGCCTACACATTTAAGAGCAGAATATATATATATATATATATATATATATATATATATATATACACACCACACACACACACACACACACACACACATACATATATATATATATATATATATATATATATATATATATATCTAATCTACCTATCTCTCTCTCTAAATATATATATATATATATATATATATATATATATATATGTATATATATCGTAATTTATGTGATACATTGATACATATTTTTGTATGTCCTTTTGAACAATGTATATTTCTGAATGCCTTAGTTTTACTGCTGCTCATTTTATCTCTGTCAGATATTATGAATACACTGCATTTAACGAAATGTAAAGTCAGGGTGCTGTGAATGCAGTCATATGCCTGAATGTGAATCAATGTTGTTATTAGTGGAAGGTGTGGAGGGTATAAAATTGTAGTGGTTCCCGCAACTGAGCAAAGCATTTGCATTGAGTGAACAGAACAGTGTTTCTGATCATTTTTGCTGTGTTGTCCCATATTTAGTTATATATTTATTTAATATATTAGTCTACTGGGCAGAAAGTACTTAAAGTATGAATGACTGCAATTAAACATGAATGAAACAAAAGATAAATAGTTACAATGAGGTTTAAAGATAAAACAGTTTTTCAGTTTTTAGTCTCTGGGTATCTATTTTTGAATGCTAATAATCACAAAAGTACATTTTCAATGTAAATGGCCATACATTTTTCTAGGAAACATGCCTACGGACACCTAGACAGTAAGGATGATATGCAGATGTTTAGAACTTGGCAGTGAATGGAGTGAGACAGAAATGGCACACATGGAATTGTTGAGAATGAGGCAAACACTTGGAAGGATTAATAATTGCCAGTCTTTTGAAAAGGGCAAAGCAAATTGAGTAGGAATCCTATACGTGGTACATACGCCATGCACCCAGTATTACTGCTGCACAGGTTAAAACAGCACTGTCCATGGTCAGAAATACAGCTTCTGTGGGATCTGACAATATCCCTGGCTGTGTTCTCCATGAACTACAGAGTGAACTGGCACCTCACCTGTGTGCCTTATTCAATCACAGCCTCACCTCACACTTTGTCCCTACCGAATGGCACACTGCTACAGTCATCTCTCTCCACAAAAGAGGATTGACTACAGACCCTGGGAACTATCACCCCATTAGCCTGATGAGTCTGTTATGCAAAGCTATGGAACATATTATCATGGACCTAATAAACAAGGATATAGGGAATCTCCAAACTCTGGATCCCAAACAGTTTGGTTTTGTGAAATGTAGATCATGCCTTCTCAGCTTGGTGGACTTCTTTGAGTCAGTCACTAGAGCTGTGGATGAAGACAGGTTCATACAGCCTACCTTGATCTGGCTAAGGCCTTTGATACCATTCCTCACTCAGGAATCATAGAAAAACTCACTAAGCTAGGCAGCAACACCTATATCACTAGGTGGGTTGCAAACTGGCTCACAGAAAGAACCCATAGCGTGAAAGTAGCTGACTCCAAGTCAGACTGCTGACTATTCACGAGTGGAGTCTCACAGAGTTCAGTCCTGGGTCCTCTCCTGTTTGGTGTCTACTTCTCTGAAGTCCAGGCCAACACAAAGGGACTCTGGCTGACAATGTTCGCAGATGATTGCAAGTTGGGAGCTATTATTAACTCCCCAAGTGATGCTGACATCCTACAGAATGGCCTCACTGAGACCAACGACTGGTGTCAGAACCATGGCCTTAAGCTCAATGCCAAAAAATGTGCTGGCATCCCCTTTGGGAAAAACTCAGTTCCCATGAATTACCAAATTGATGGTAGTCCACTGAACACAGAAGGAATTATAAGAGATCTGGAGCACAGGTTGACAGCAACCTCTCTTTTGATCATCACATTGCCACTGTGGTCAGAAAGTCCTTCTATGTGGCACATCTCATTACTAAGGGTTTTTGCATCCAGGAAGAAACAGGTCATTATCTCCCTCTATTCTTCCCTCATTAGGCCAATCATTGAGTACAATGCTCCATTTGGCATGTACCTCACTAGACACCTGCAATAACTGGAGAGGCCACAAAATTACCTCACAAAGAGGATCCTAGGCCTTAAACACTTGTCCTATAAAGACAGACTCAAAAAACTACAGCTATTCTCTGTCTCATATCACCTACTTATAGGCGATCTCTGCTTGACTTACAAAGCCATGTCTGACCCAGCTCTGTTAGAAATGCTACATCTAATGAAATCTGAATCCCTCTCCACCACATGCTCCAGAGACCTCAACCTTATTATCACAATCAACAGAACATACTGGGGGTACAGGTTCATAACCCAGAGACTGCCCATGCTATGGAATAGACTTCCCATACATGTCAAGCAGAGCATCTTGCTGGCCCTCTTCAAAAAAAATCTCGATGAGTGGATGAGAAATAGAAAATTCATCCCAGGGATAACTCAAGCAGCTCTACTTGACAGAGGCACTGGGAACTAAAGTCAGGTAGCATGATGCCAGGGCAATCCTATGGCTAGGCTTGTAAAGGCCCCAGGGCCATTAGCCTAGTACACACCTATGAACCTATGAACCTATATATAGTTCTGGTGCAGATGGAAAAAGCAGTGGAAGCACGTACACCATTTCCTGACAATGGAGTACTGAGATTGCAGTGGAGGTATGATTATATTCACCCAACCTGGTCTTGGTAAGTGAACATATGCAAAAGAGAAGACTGACTTGAATAACGGGGTAATGCAAGCCATAGAACATGACTGTGTGCCAAGGTTTCTCAAGGCATGGTATCACAGTGCAACTGCAGAGGTCTTCCAACCAGCCAGAAGCCATGATACTGCCAATGCAACTGAGTTAGCAAATTGAAAAGTGCAATACTGGAAGAAGGATCTGATATTTTTTCTGAAGTCAATGGCCTGAATCATAAAAGCTCAAGCGCATGGTTTTGAAAATACAGTTTTCCTGTCCTGAACTTTCTGAAAAATGTAAGTATTTACCTTTTCAGCAGAAAATGATGACCATAAAAGTAACTACAGTAAGTAGCAGGGGATGTGTGGGGCTTACACCCACATACAATAGTAATTTTTGACAAAAGCTCAAGCCAGGTTTTATTAAACACAGGTCAACCTCCACATATACAATACATTGTAAAAATGTGTGTAAGAAATATACATGACTATGAATTATAGATCTATAGATATGTATATATATGTACGATATACACAGCTTCTTACCACCTATAAAGTTAGCCAGCATCCATCTGCTTGTCTGTCACTAAATACCATTCTACAGAGCTATGTTGTCACTCTGTCATTATGATCCGGGGACCAAAAACTTGTCTGTGTCCACAAACCTACCTAATCTGCTATGCATCGTCTGTATTGATACCAAGTTTTTAAGGCCTGGAACTTCTTACCTATATCCATCGGGTCAATACCCTTTCTCGTGTCCTTCAAGAACTATTATGAGAGATTACCTAGCCAAAATCTGGCTCTGTTCTTGTTCAACTCAGGATAAACTATATCTGTAAATATGAACATGTATCTATATATACCATTCACCTCGATACTCCCACATCTTTATTCACTTCCTAACTTCAATCACTTTTTCCCCCTTACTTTCTGTCTAAATATGTCATAATCCTGTTTTTTTTTTCTGTCACATTTCATATTGCAATTCCTATTTATATTATGCTAACTTACTTTTAGTTCTCTACACTGCTAACATTTCTCTAAATATTAAATCATTGTCATAAAAGTTGTAGCTATTTTTAATGAATGTTGTCACATTCTGTCTAATTTGGTATAATTATTTAAACTGTAGATGTTTTCATATTATTTTTGAATGAGTGTTCTTAGAATGTTTTTGTAATACTTACAAGCTTTTCTTCCAGCCCTTCGCTGAAAATTGGCACCTACCCAGTCAGACTTTCCCAGAAATTAAATGTTAATATATAAATAATAATTAAATAAATATGTAGATAGGCACAGATATGCATTAGTGCAAATGATCACAATTGCATTTCTGCTGTTAACACCTGCTATTGCTTGATAGTTAGTTACATTGACAAGTAAGTATGGGAAGTAGTCTGCACAACATAGCAGAGCAGGGATGTGTAATGTAGCAGAGCATTGCCATCAGTGCAATGCTGCGTTGTTGTTGTTGTTATGGCCCATCAACTCGAGTTTGAGTCTTGGTGACTTGATCGACTAAAGAAGTAAAAAGGATTCAGTTTTGTGCTAGTCTGATGAGCTCCTCCAACGTCCAACCTGTCATTGCTGTGATCGTATTGATTCATCTCATTTGTAGTCTTCCTCTACACCTTGAACCCTCAGTCATTCCAGTCAAGATGTCCTTTTCCAGTGATCTTTCCCTTCAAACTGTGTGACCAAAATACGACAAATGCAGTTTCATCATTTGTGTTTCGAATGGCATTTCCTGTTTAATTTCCTCTATGATTGACTTGTTGGTCTGTCATGCAGGATTCTTCTCCAGCAACACATTTTAAATGAGTCAGTCTTCCTTTGGTCTTGTTTCCGGTTTGTCCAACATTTACAACCGTAGTTGACAACCGAAAATATGACAGTCTAAACCAGTCTTATCTTCTTCTGTAGTCTGATAGCCTTACTTTCAAATATTTTATCTAGAGACTTTGTAGCTGTCTTGCCCAGAAACAAATGATGTAATATTTCTTAAGTGCTAGTCGAATCAGTGGTCGCAAGGGCACCAAAAGGGTCATGCTTGAAACCATCTCAATTTCTTCTCCATTGAGCTTGAGTTTCTCAATGTCATCAGTTGATACAATCTCGGTCTTCTTCATGTTAACTCCTAGTCCCATCCTTCGACTTTCTTCTTTAACTTACCTCAACAGTGTTGTGTCATTGGCATACCTCAAATTGGTTATCAGTCTTTCACTTACATGTATTCCAGTGTTATCCTCCACTGGAAAAGCCTTTCAGAATTTTTTTTTTTTTTTTTTTTTATTTGACATTTGTTTACCAGGAGTGTCCGACAGGACAGCTGGTGTCCACTTTCAGCAGAGGCTCAGGGAAAAAAGCTCCATTAGTACAGTAGTTACAGCACTTAAAGATAATTGTAACAAGTTAGAGAGATTATGAATGTAGAGAAATTAACATCATAGTACGATGTTATAACAATGTTGCAAGGAAAATCTTAGATCTCAGAAGATACATGACAATTATATTAGATTGAGTTTACTGTAAGTCAACAATAGAAGAACATGAGTATGCTATTTACATATTTACAAATACTACATATACTATGTACATATTTACAATGAACATTTAGTAGCATTCACAAGAAGTTAAAGCGAGCGAGCAATGTTGAGCATGTCACTAAGAAGAGGAAGCTTTAGGAAGCAGTATTGCTGCTGTGTAGTGAGGTTTTAAGGTGGGCCATTGCAGTTGCATAGTTGGTTGGTTATATATGGCTTCGGCATACAGATTAAACAAATATGGTGTCAAAATGCAGCCCTGTCACACACCTTTTGGAACTGAAAACCAACTTGTATTTCCATATTCCATTTGAACTGTAGCTTCTTGGCCATCATAAAGATTTTTATATTAGCTGTATGATGTGTTTTGCTATTCCCATTTGCAATAGAGTTGTCCATACTTTTTCATGACTGACACAGTTGAATGCCTTGCTGTAATCGATAAATCAAACGTAAATAGGTTTCTGATATTCCTTAGTCCTTTCCAGTATCCGAGTGCCAGCAATGATATTTCTTGTCCCTTTTCCTTTCCTGAAACCTGCTTCAGATTCTGGCAATTCTCTCTCTATGTATGACTGTAAGCACCACTAGATTATCTTTAGCAAGATTTTGCTTGCATGAGAAAGTAGAGTGATTGTCCAGTAGTTGAGGCATTCCTTGGCATCTTCTTTCTTATAAACTGGTACAAAATTGATCTTTTCCAGTCTGTTGGCCACTTTCTTTTTTTCCAAACACAATGACATAATTTGGTCAATGCAGCAACAGCTCCATCAGATCCCTTAGTGAGTTCTGTTGTTGTTTGGCAGGGCATCAATTGCTGCAATAACCTCTTCTTTCAAAATCTCTGTCTCTTCTTCCATTAGGTCTTCATCTTTATGTCTATGAGTATGTGTACTTCACATAGTAGAAATTCTGGCCTAGTCTACCCACCTAATAGTACAACTGCCACCGACTGGTGGATGCCCTTACCTTATTGCATATACAGTACAAGGTACACAGGTTGCAATCCTTTACAGCCTTCTCCTTCCATTAGCCACACTGCCCACAGTGCCACTGTAACACATGGTACACTGTTAGCTCTACAGTGCACTATTTACTTTTATAACTTCTTCAGCATATATGTTGATGATTTGTCATATGGCACACAGGATATAAGCATATATGACCTTGCATCCCAGTTTCCCTTAGTAAAAGTGCTTACAGTTCTACCTTGGTGCACTGTATCCCATCCACCATGCTGTGTGTTAAACTTTGCCGAACATGCTGGGTTTTTCTGCTGTGCCATGTGTGGCACCCAGTATGCAAATAAAGTGTAACCTGTCCTTGCTCTGGTACACACTACATTATGGTCTGCATCCACTAGCCCATGCACTGAAAATGCATCATTGTATTTCCATGTTCTGTGTCTATCAATTTAGTTCTCCAAATTATGGTTTGTATCTGGTATGTTGAGCTGACAGTATATATGAATCAGGCTGTCCATTTTAAGTTTATTTTTAGCTTGCTGAAACCACATGAAGGAGGCATTTAACTTGAAATATTCATATGTTTTCAAGGGCGAACATCACTGCCTCCTTATGTGACATTAAAATTTGTACATATTTAAAATTTCTATATGCATTAAATGTCTGCATGATTTTAAACAAGCCTGTCAGCTTTCACTTTGCTACTTCACATGAAAGGCTCACTAGGTCTCAGTATAGCATCAAATAGGTTAAAAGTCTTTAATGCATAGATATTTTATAATGCTGCCTCTTCTGTTTTTGTTAAAGTGCAGATGGCATCTGAGTCCTTCAAGGATTTATTCATCAAAGAGCAAAGGTTGCAAATCCAGCATGGACCTGGTTGCACAGCACTGCACACAGTTTTGTCTGTGCCAAATAAATAACCAGTTTTCATTGTCACCATTCACTTCCTTCCTTACTCCTACAGCTTCATTCAAGTCCTAGTTTCAATCAATTTTATCTCCCCTGCTTTGCATTATGACTGGCCTCATTTGCCAGAAAACGTCACAAGCCCATCAATGCAGTATAGTTTACAAGCACTACACAACTTTTGATTTAATGTACAGTAATACATGTTCTCTATGGTCTCTTCACATACATAAATTTATAAAAATGCCCATTGGTTATATTCCCACTACCTCATGCCATAGTTATATTGCTCCAGGGGTACATCACATATTTTGTGACACACTTAACTGAATATTCATTGGGTTGGCAATCTCCTCCAGTGTCTTGTATCAAAATGGAGTCCTTGCTGCTCAGGGTTACCACTTTACACCTTCCCCAGAAGTTAAATCTGATGTTCTTTATCCATGGTGTACTGCCTGTTACTCCCTCCCACTGTTAAGTGTTATTGGAATGACACAGTATCACATGACTATGCCATTCTTCCATGTGGTACCATTATAGTAATTAAATGCACTGTTAAAGCAGTCCATTAGCATATACTTGACATCCCTGCAGGTCACCAAGGTACCATATGCTAAATGTGACACAGAATCATGCAAAACATGCTTAATTAATTTGCAGCAGTGATGGGTGGCTAGGACTGAGGAATTACTCCAGAATAAGGGTCTATCATTTCCTGCATCCTTAACCACCAAAGATAAAATGCAGCATAAGGAAAGGAGATAGGATCCACATAATGCTGGGATATCTACATCTGGCTGTCTGCCTTAATATTATTTATTGCCATTGGCAACAGGACTATTCTCATTGTACAGTCATTGAATGTCCAGGGAATGAATGAATGAATGAATAGCACTGTTCCACTGCCAGTACTATTATATGAAACAAATCAACATAATGGACTCAGTTTATATTATTAATTCCATACATATTATCATTATTTTTATCCATTCAGCATACTTGTTTTATGGCACCATCTCATAACTAAGCTACAATGCATCTGTAAGTGGTGACTTCCTTCTTGAAATATAAAAGTCAGAACTAAATGGCATATATTTTATTTATCTGATTCAGTCCACCATGACATTCTTCTCATTGAGTTGGCACTGTACAAACTGTACTACATAAAACTTAAATCATTTGTAGCTATCTTAAATGGAATTCATTTGCAGTTCAACTTACTAGACACATTCCACATTCAGAACCATGCACAAAGGGGTGCCCAAGGGCTCAGTCCTGGCCCCATTCACTTTCCTTCAGTCCTACAATCAGAAATGTTCAGGGAACACTACAATTAGCACATAGGATTAAGATTATACACTGTCAATGAGCTGCTTCCTGTAATGCATGGTTTGATTCCTGCAACCTCCATTTACTGACAGTTTGACTCTTAGCAATTCCTTTAACCAGACAATACTCCTGGGTTGACTTTGAAAAAGGTCTATGCAGATCAGTGCCCTACTGAAGTTGAAGTGCCTGTTTAAGTTTATATATGCATTAAGGTTCTTGATAGTCTCAGTGTTATGATGCATTCCGCCATAACATCCTTGTTTTATGTGGGCTGTTTCTGAATAAAAAGCTCCATAAACTTTTTGTAAAGCATCTACCCACATAAACAAAATATATCCCTTGGTGATATCACCATAAGAATAGCTTTTGCATGCATCCATAGATTTTAACAGACACACCCTACACATGCACAAAAATACAGCCATTAAAGTTTATGGACTATGGGCACATTCCCATGCTACCTCTATGTTGAGATCCTTGAGATATAAAATTTACCAAAAGACAGTGATGGGTCCAGCTATATCAACATAAGAAAAAATAAATTTTGTGATGGCTTGCATTCAAAACACAGGGCATATATTTACAATAATAGATGGGAAACTGAATCATAGCGTAAAAAAGGTAAAACACACAGTGGCACAAAATAAAGTCAAAAACTATGAAGAAGGGCTTTAATGAATACAAATAAATAAATAAATGCATAAAATAACAAAAGCTTGTTATAAGAGTGTATGTAGCTACAGAAAGTAAGGCTGAAAGCTACACCTTTTTATCATTGTTTAGTTCTATATGCTAAACATTTCAATACAACAACATTCAACTCAAGCAATCTTATAAGATACAATGTAATGTAGAAATTATTCAACATTCTGCACACAATATAATATAGTATGACATATTAATTTTTATCATTCAAAATTCAAATAATATACCCATCCTTTTCTCCCTCAAGAGTTGCAATCCATAGCTATACCTTCCAGTTAAACCTACAATTTCCAAACTCAATTCTTACACTCGTATTATAATGTAACCTCACATTTTGCTGCTTTCCTTTAACCCTCTCTTTCCTACCCTGTCTTCTTATACAGATAACAACCAATTTAACACTTTTATAGGATTTGTTCCTATTTTCCCTCTTCCATTCATTATCACCCCTTGATCCTTTTGTTTTTAAGTGCCTCACCCATCTGCTGAAAATAGTATCTGAATTTTTTTTACTTTCCTTCCGTCCATGTTCTCCTGCCATTATGTAACATGCAAAATTACCATATACCAGAGCTTGTTTACCAAATGTCTTTCTCCACTTGCCTATACAGGTCCCCACATTATCCTAACTCATCTGCATTCCCAAAAAATATGAAGATCACCTGCTTCTGCACTTCTTCAGCTCCAATATTCTCATTTTCCTACTTGCCTTTCCTGGAAAATCTGGGCAGTGTCCAAATCAATATATGCAGCCACAACATAAGTAGGTCCCAAATTACTGGGAGTGCTTTCAGCCTGTCTATTCTTCTCAAGCACTCATTCCATGTAGATTTAGAAAACACTACTTTCTCCTTTCCTGCTCATCTCGATTTCAAACAAATAAGTATTATTATTATTATTATTATTATTATTATTATTATTATTATGATTATTATTATGATTATCTCAATGTTTCCATTTCATTCTTGTATTTATATCAGTTTAATTCTATGTAAAGTGCTCCACATTTAGGTGTTTCCGGTTGTTCCCCTTCCCCATCTGAAGTACTCATATACTCTGCTCCAACTTATTCCCAGCTCTTGACCATACTATAATTGCCATCCCCAACCATTCATAATGAAACCAAGTGACTTCTTGCATTCCATAGCTGTCTCTAATTTGCTGTCACTCCAAAAGCCTCCCAAAGGAGCCTACGTTTCTGTGAAACAGGTTCCCTACATAAATGATTCCTCATTGCTGCTGTCCCTTCCAGTGTACTGTTTTAATTTCCCTGAATTTTAATTTCCAGGATAACTCACACTCCTATACAGACTGAACTCATCAAAGTGTCATAATTTCCCTTCATTTCCTTAGGATACATATTTAACATTTTTTGAGCTTTATTGTTGAACCATCCTCCCCTGTACACTTCTTTGAAAAAAAAAGCAAATCCTGTAGTTGCTGCTATGATATACAGGTGATATTGGGTATTCTCCATCCTCCTCATCTCATGGTAAGTCTTAGCCTTCCATTCACTATCTTATTACTGCTCTCTTGCCATATGAATTTATTATAGCATATCTGTATTCTATCTATTTCTGATGTTTTCCAAAAGGAGGCAAATACCTGAGTGCACACAATACCATAAAGATGATTACCATTTCAATAAGGTTTATTCTCCTAGATAGCATACAAACCATATTAGACCATCTCACTAACAGCGTCTTGATCTGCCCGCAATATTGCCGTAACTCATTTGTATTAACTCATCCCTTTTTTCTTACATTTTAGACCCAGATATTTCACACTACCCCTCTTTCAATTAAATTGTCTCATATAGCATTTCTTGGCTTCTGATTTGAAACATTTTAGACTTGTTGCATTATAATCCTGATTCCACTATAAAAATTTAAAAAATCTCCCTTCTGGCATCACCACATCTAACTTCTCTCTGGAAGCAATTGTCTGCAAAAAAGCCAAAACAACTTCCATTCATATTGCACAAAAAAGGAAAGTGTCTCCCCTGACAGTTACTACCCTGATCACCAAGATGAACAAACTGGGGAGATTGCAAATGGGCAACATTGCCAAGTGTATCAACTAATCAGAATGTCATTGGGTAATTCCCCATTTACTACCAGCTTTGCACTTGAACTATTATACATTATCTTCAGGCAGTTCCCCACACTGCATTTCCCCAAGCAATTGCTATTAATTTGTCAAACTGATATAGTGGAAAAATTCTGATTACATGCATACTCTGTATATTTAGACTCAGCTCCACAGGCATTTTCAAGGAATCCCACTTGTCCCCATAACAAGGCTGATAACTGAATTTGATAACATACATTGCCAAGGAGATGGGTGCTGGTTCCAGTGCTGCTGCATATAATAGTAATAGGAAAGGACAAAAACAACAAAAGTAAAATAAATGTATGTAAGAAAAAGAATATATATAAAAAAAAAAAAAAAAAAAAAAACTGAAGTTCTATGATGATACTGACGCAGTTAAACATAATACACTTGTCAAACCAGTAAATATTCATGAATTTCTCAGAAGCCTGTTTGCATATCTATCTCTATAGCTATATCTATATGTATATCTGTATCTACGTATATGCTGGGGGGGGTGTGGACCTGTACCAGAAACCATCATCATGCAGTCTAGCAGCTAGAATGTTAACAGGTGGAGCAATTTAGACAGACCTACAGGTGCCTGTGGACAGAGATGCAGTTTGATGTCTGAGACCACTGAACTGGGTGAACTATTCCTGCTCTAATGCACTCACCCAACAATTCCTTGACTTAATCAATTCTAAAACACTAGACCAGCTTGTCTCATCCACGACAAGGGGACATAGCATTCTAGACTTGGTTCTCACCAACATGGGCGACCGCTGCACCACCCCTATAGTAAGTTCTTCCCTGGTGAGATCAGACCATTGGTCTGTCTCATTCAAAGTGTCTATCCCATCCAACCTCCCACACCCAAACTGTAACCAGGCTAAAAAACATCTCAAAAAATGACTACAACCTTCTAAGGGAGGGTATCAGCAACTTCACATAACCAATCCTCCACAGAGGATGCAGACAAGTATACTGAACAGTATGCCAGTGCAGTATACAAGCACCTGTAAAACTGCATGGACTCAGCCATACCCAGCAGAACTAAAACCTGCTCCTCAAGGAAACACAAACCTATGTGGTGGACATCCTCTATCAACAGGCTTTACAACAAAAGGAAGAAACTGTTGTCCAAGGGTAAAAAAGCACAAATTCCCAAATGGAAAAACTCCCTCCTTAGACTCAACAAACAAATTAGATCACTAGCTAAAACCACCAAAGCCAATTATGAATCAAAACTAGCCTCAAAAATAAAGGCTAACCACAAATGTGTTTTCAGTTACATCAGAAACCTCCATGGCAAAGCTCAGGTTTGTTCCAAATTAGTTCTTAACGGTATCATGTACACTGATCCTGTTGACTTAGCCAACCTGCTAGCAGATAAGTTCAGCTCAAACTTCACCCCATGTCCCCCCAAAGGCCCATTCGACATCCCCAATACTTGCCCCACACCTCACATCTCTGTAGATCAAGTGTTAAAGACCCTAGCTAAGGCAAAGAACACAGCTTCATGGGACCTGATAGTATCCCAGGCTGTATTCTGCAACATCTCCACCAAGAACTAGCCTCGCCATTGAGCACACTATTCAACCATATTCTAGGTACAGGCTTCATTCCAGCAGAGTGGAGAACTGCCATTGTCATCCTTTTGCACAAAGGTGGTGCCACTACTGATCCTGGAAACTATCACCCCATTAGCTTGACAAGTCTGGTCTGTAAGGCCATGGAGCATATTATTATGGACCTCATAAACAAAGACATAGGCAATCTCCAAGCACTTGACCCACCCAGTTTGGATTTGTCAAGGGCAGATCTTGCCTGTTGAACCCAGTTGACTTTCTTCAGACTGTCTCCAAGGCCCTGAATGAGGGAAGTCAGTACATACAGCTCACATTGACTTGGCCAAAGCCTTTGACACAATCCCCCACTCGGACTTCATTGAAAAGCTAACAAAACTTGGTGTAAGTCCCCATCTCATCAGGTGAGTGGCCAACTGGCTCACCGATAGGACTCACAAGGTCAAAATAGGTGCCATCACCTCCGACAGCAGACCTGTCACTAGTGGTGTTCCCCAGGGATCTGTCCTGGGACCCCTCTTGTTTTGCATCTACTTCTCAGAGGTCTGGGCAAAGACAAAAGGCCTGTGGCTGACCAAGTTTTCGGATGACTGTAAGTTGGGTGCTGTCATTGACTCCTCAAATGATGTTAATAAACTACAACAGGGTCTCACAGAAACAAATGACTGGTGCCAAAGTCATGGCCTTAAGTTAAATGCAAAATAATGTATTGTCATACCATCTGGCAAAAACATGACCCCTACAGATTACCACATCAACGGCAAAACCCTAAGCACACAACCTGTGGTGAGAGACCTGGGTACACAGGTTGACAACAATCTTACATTTGACCATCATGTAGCGGCAGTGATCAGAAAAGCTTTTTACTTGGTTCATCTCATAAGTAAAGGGATTGCATCAAGAAAAAAAGAGGTTAGTATCTCTCTGTGCTCCTCCCTCATTAGACCAATAATTGAGTACAACGCCCCATTTGGTATGTACCTCTCCAAACAGCTGCACCAACAGGAAATGCCACAGAAATACCTCACAATGAGAATCCATGGTCTCCAACACTTGTCCTATGTGGACAGGCTCAGATCATTGTCACTCTACTCTGTATCTTACAGATTGCTCAGAGGTGATCTGTGTCTCACCTACAAGGCAATCTCAGACCCTGCTCTACTAGACATGCTCCATAACCATAAGTCGAACTCCTCATGTATTACCCGATCAAAAGGTTTAAAGCTAATATGTGACATTAACAAAACCTGCTGGAGAGACAGGTTTGTCTCCCAGAGGCTGCCCTGTCTCTGGAATAGACTCCCCATAAACTTCAAACAAAGTACATCGCTGAACCTCTTCAAGCGCAACCTTGTTGAGTGGATGGGAAACCACTAATTTATCGCAGGAGTTCCACCTGTGTCCCTCACTGACAGGGGCAACAGGTGCTGATTGTGGTTTCTTTTTTGGGGAAAAATGCTTAGGTTCATAGGTTCACAGATTAGTACTAAGCTAACTGCCCTTGCGAGCCATTTTAAGCCCAGCTAATTATCCCTTGTGAGATTCAAACCCTGTACCTTGCATTTGTAAGACAAACACCTTAACCATTAGGCCACCCTCCCATGGCCATTAGCCTAGTAATCTGCTATGATCCTTTGATTCTATATACAAAGTGAACATGCTGCACCGGCATACATATTTCAATTACAGGTGAAAAGCAGAAGAAACAAATTATATTTTAGATTGGAAGCTTTCCACTATCTTACATAAATGGCCCATGTAATTCTGTAGTGATACTACTGAGACAGAGAAATATACATGAAGTATATTTCATGATAACACAACATGGGGTTGGGGGTACTGAACCTACAGGCAGCCTATCAGTGTAAGAGCAGAACTTTAACATTATGACCCACATGTCCATCTATACATGTGGAGACACGGACAAACACACTTCCTAACATTGCACAGTCATTTTGCTACCTTTGAGCTATCCTAGTACTGCTAGATTTGACACGGGTGATTGAATGTTACACATTCTTTTTGAAATTCCTATTACTGTTAACATTAAAAGCCATACATTTATGAGGCATGCATAATCAACCTGGCACTCTCTTAGGCACTCTAATCTGCTCTTGTGCAGCTGCCTGTTCCTTTCAATCTCTTCAGGGTCTATAAACATTAAAAGGGCATAAAGTAAAATTTGTCTGTGGACACAGGAGCAGGTTATTTCTATAGCTAAAGTAAGTTATACTTACTGTCCAGAGGTGGCAACTACTGTTTAGCTCCATTCTCCCACAGGTCAGGATTACAGCAACTCAGGTAACTATAATGATGATAGCATTGTTCTGCAGTGCATAGGATGCCAGTAGCATGGGTAAGAGCATTGCATAAACTATTCCATGCATCAGCTTTATACTGAGGCACCAGTACAACCCTTCTTCACAAGCATCTGGCTGCACACCTTTGGACTGTTCCTCTTCACACCACCTCTGTGGTCTAAAAAGAGCACTACTGTCTCCTCCTGATGTCGCAGCTTGAAGAATATTAGGGAACACTGGCAGAGAATTAGTGCCCAGAACAGTTCTTGCATGTTCCATCTTCCATGCAGTGATGGGCATCGATGGGCATTCCATTTGCATGATGGATAGCAACCTCAGAAAATAAAAAAAAAGTTATTATTATGCTTCACAATGTCATTTTAGAGTGTGAAACATGGCAGTCCTCAGTGTCAGTGTCTGCTATTCAGACATGTTCTACAGTGGCAACATGTCCAGATGGTTAAATATGGAATGACACCTCACCCACCTAAAAGCATAGGCTGACTATGTGTGCACAGGCTTGTCTCCAGAGACCCACACATTTGCATGGCATCATGTAGAAGTCTACATAAGGACAACCAAAAAAGGATTGAACCCTGTTAAGACTTATGGTACTCCTCTAATGACAAATAGGAGGCATGGTATTAATTGTGTCCAATTTTTGCCATCATGCTCAGTGACTCTTCTTAGCACAAATTTCAGTATTTGGTTAAACATCCACAGATCTATTCACTGTGGGACAGTACATTAAGGATTTTAGCTGCTTTGACAATAAAGCACAGGCACATTTGTTGCATTATTCTGTTAATAAAGGGAGTTCCCTTGTCAGTGTGTATTTCAATTGGTATCCCTATCATGCTAGATAATAAGACTAGCTCCCTGGTTGTAGATTTGTAATTAGCTTTGCATAGTGGGATCGCTTTAGGATGTTTAGATTCTTAGCCTAAAATAGCAAAAATATATTGAAATCCAGAGCTAGATTTAGGTCAAAGTTCAACACTGTCCATTGCAATATGCTTGAATGGTACGTCTACAATAAGCATTAGGGAATTAATGGATTTTTAAATCCTGGATGAAGGGCTGTCTTTTGCCACTCAGGACATCCAAAACAGAACTTCTCAATTTCATTCATTATACTGAATTGGTGGTGTTATTGGTCATGACAGGTTCAAGAAAACTTCTTCTTCTCTTTCGGCTGTTCCCGTTAGGGGTCGCCACAGCGAATCATCTGTTTCCATTTCTTCCTGTCCTCTGCATATTGCTGTATCACACCAACCACCTGCATGTCCTCTCTCACCACATCCATAAACCTTCTCTTAGGCCTTCCTCTTTTCCTCTTACCTGGCAGCTCCATCCTTAGCATCCTTTTCCCAATATACCCAGCATCCCTCCTCAGCACATGTCCAAACCAATGCAATCTCGCCTCTCTGACTTTGTCTCCAAACCGTCCAACCTGAGCTGACCCTCTAATATACTGATTCCTAATCCCATCCATCCTTGTCACACCCAGTGCAAATCTTAACATCTTTAACTCTGCCACTTGTAGCTCTGACTCCTGCCTTTTTGTCAATGCCACCGTCTCCAACCCATATAACATAGCTGGTCTCACTACCCTCTTGTAGACCTTCCCTTTCACTCTTACTGGTACCCATCTGTCACAAATCACTCCTGACACTCTTCTCCACCCATTCCACCCTGCCTGTACTCTATTCTTCACCTCTCTTCCACACTCACCATTACTCTAAACTGTTGATCCCAAGTACTTAAACTCATCCACCTTCGCCAACTCTACTCCCTGCATCCGCAAAATTCCTCTAGCCTCCCTCTCATTCACGCACACATATTCTGTCTTAGTCCTGCTGACCTTCATTCCTCTCATCTCTAGAGCATATCTCCACCTGTCCAGGGTCTCCTCAACCTGGTCCCTACTCTCACTACAGATCACAATGCCATCTGCAAGGAAACTAATATAAAAATTTGATTTTGTTTTCTTTCATTTCATACCCATAACAGAGTTTATCTGCAAAATGTGTCTGTGTGACCTTTCTCTCACTCTATGTATGAGAAAGGAGATAAAAGGAAGAAAATGCTGAAATTGCAATAGAAGTGTAAAATGCAAATCAGGAAAGACTTATTTGTTCACATATAATTAAGCCACACAAGGAATTGGAGACAGGAAAGCCGAGGATCATAAAATACAAGTAAAATTCAAAATGAGCAGTGCACCACAGCCCTAAAAAGATGCAGACTTTAATATGTAGATAGTCACGAGATATATCAAAGATCTTTGTTCTGTTTTTTTCTGGGCCTGGCCTCTGAGAAACGTTTCTATTATGTGTGGAAAAAATGTTTTACTTACTCTTGTTGTGGAAAAACAAGCAACTAAAATAAGTTGACATACTGCTTTCTGATGAAAGGAAATGATGCAGTCTGATTTCTCTGGGGTTTCTGAGTAGAAGGGATGACCTAAAATGTGTAGAAATATTTTAAACTGGTATTTGTCTTGTCTCATCTTGGTCCATTCATGTTAAGTGCTACGAAAAACTGCATCTGCATGTTTATTTTTATTAATTTGTCTACCTTAGACTAGTTAGGTCCAGTAATTATTTAGTGAAAGACATCTGGGATATTTAATTAAGTGTAGACCAGATTCTTTGTTACATACCCTGTCTGTGTCTTGACTGTTATTTTGATATTCCATTTGCACTTTCTCACTCCTCTGTATATTTGGTTTGTAAATGCACTGCTTGCTTTATTGTTTAAGTAAAGTTGATTTATTCACATGTGGCTGGTCTTTATTATTTACATAATGCAGTGCTGCTATATATTATCTAAGAAGAATGATATCAGTATTTTCCATTGCAGATTAACAAGGTGTGGCTCCACCTCAAATGAGGTAGATCACTTGACCAGTGAAATTTTAATCTTTGTGAATGTATAGTTGGCTAAATCAAGTGTGGCCCAGTAAATGGTGAATCTGCATCTCTAGCCCTATCTACAGAAATGGTATTGTCATGGAATAGGAAGAGAACTGCAGAAATTTGAAGAATTTTGACAGCCCTCCATGTGAAGTAAGTGTGCGTGTGTGTGTGTGTGTGTGTGTGCATGTTTGTGTGTGTGTGTGTGTGTGTGTGTGTGTGTGTGTGTGTGTGTGTGTGTGTGTGTGTGTGTGCATGTGTGTGCGTGTGTGTGTGTGTGTGTGTGTGTGTGTGTGTGTGTGTGTGTGTGTGTGTGTGTATGTTTGTGTGAAAATACTGTGTTTAAAAGTACTTACTGTCGATAAAGGGTACTGGAAATCACTGTGGTTCATTGAGAGAGTGGTGAGAAAGAAACCTTAGGTTTTAGGGCAAAGACATGACACTATAAGTGACCTGTGTACAGTCTAGTGGGGATGTGAATTTTGGAAGACAATGTCGAGGACAGAACTGTAATATTCCCTATGTGCTTTGAAGGCCAGGTTACCTTTTTGTAAATTGATTATTTAACTGCTACACTGACATGCAGTTTCTTTCTTTTTTCCTTAGCCTGCTGGGTACATGTGGTGTGACTTAATAGAGGAGCCCTTCATTTTCAGTTTGATCTTTCCTTCATAACTGGTTGCAGTAGTGAGAATCCAACCCCATTCATGCCAGTTAGTCTTGGCATATTACTTGATGGTCAGTAGTAAGTATACTGAAACTGGATTTATTCAACCTAGAACAGCTTTGTTAGAAAGGTTGTATGCATATTCTCTGATACAGAAGGTATAATATACAGATGTTTGGCTGTGCACAGAAGTTATTTTAATTTTAAGTCAATTTAGTATAGGAAAACAGGAAGAAAATGAGTTCATCTCACAATTATGCTAAAATTTCTGTGCACAACAGAGTGCAAAGCAAAAGGAATTCAGTATGTCTAAAGGCAAGATGGTATCAGCTCTGTGTATATCTGGAAGGAAGCCTGGAGACTGTAGCAGAAACTATTGATATGGTGGAGGAAGACAATGGACAATCTACTTAAAATGAGACTTATATAAACTGCAGCAGTCCAAATAGCACAACAGTGGGAGGCAAATGTAGAGAAGCAATGCCAGCATTAGTGACAGATGATCATCTGCCAAATCACAGAGAGGGTAAAACCAAATCCTAAATGCCTGGTGTAATGCAAAGCCTTTTTTTTTCTTTTTTACAATATAAAGATATGGATGATTTTGATAGCTTTAAGTGAATATTTGAAAGGATGTGTATTCAGCATCATTAGCTAAGGTCAGTGGGTGTGATTTGTATCTCCCTTGCACACAGTTAAAGCAATGCATACAGTTTCTAAGCTTATAGATGCTTATTGTCAGAATTATTCCAAAGTTAGAGAATGTTTGCTTGTATGATTCAGCTTGCCTCTGGAAATGTACTTTAGAGAGCATAGAAGAAAGGCACATGACAGTTTTACTAAATATATTGCAGAAATCAGCACTTATTTTCACAGATGTGTGAATTTATGCACAGTCATCACATCTGAAATGCTTGCAGATCTTTTGTTCAGACAACAAGTCTTCAGTACTTTGTCTGGGGATATGAGGATTTGGCTGGCAGAAGAGTTTAACACTGATGAGGTACTGGAAAGGAAGGGAGATTTCTATCTAGCTATGTGCTTTTTTCCACTACATAAGAAGGGGGCACCCAACATTGCACATGGGTATAAGGGAACCTATGGGTGTAGCATAAGCCACCACAGCAGGTTATACAGTAAAAGAGAAAAGTCTTGAGTTTGGCTACACACCTTTTTTGGGATTAATTGTTTCACTTGTATTAAAAACAGGCACGTATTTGTTGATTTATTTTATTTGGTATTCGTTTACCAGGAAGGTCCGACTGGAATACTATCCCATTTTTCATTGGAGGTCAGGGGAGAAAAACTCCACATTGACATAATGCGGATACAGCTAAATAAAGTTATTACAAAGCCTAATTTAGAAGAATGACATATTAACAAAGCAAAAATTCAATTTCAGTTCATACAGTACAAACCTACACATACAATGTGCAAATATCGGAACAGATATAACAACTTGATAAAAACATTGACAATAATTAAAATATTCACATGTTGTGGTTCATAGAGATGATATTAAACCACTGAGTACCCCCTTTAGAACAGAGATGACTACATAATATAGTCTGTGCAAAAATATATTTAGCCCTTATCTAAGAAATACATTTTGCTAATTACTTCTATCTAAACATAGACAAAATATGCTGGGGATGGAAAGAAAGAGGGACTATTTCAGCCAGGAGAAGTGCAGAGGTAAGTCATGTATGGTGTCATTAACCATGGGGGAAAGTCAAACAAAGCTCTCAAGAAGCATCAAGCAAAATTAGCGCAATTAAAGTGGTGGAGTACAGACACAGCTGTACCTAATCATCATAAAAATCTGTCTTGTATTCTAATAGAGAAGAGGGACATTGTTAAAAGTGCACAGATTCAGACATAACTGTAGCCAAACCTGCAGTTGCCAGGTGGTAGAACTATTTGCTTGGCAGTTTACTCCAATTAGGCATTTGCATGGGAAATGTTTTCAGTGACCTTTGGCCAGAATCGGCATAGACTGGGAAGGAGGGCAAGGAAGCCAACAGGTGGCTGTGTTTGAGAACATCCCTGCCAATGTCCTAACTGTTAATGATTTTGACAACACAATAATGTGTGGGATTTTGGCAATGCAATACTTTGTGTGTGTGTGTGTGTGTGTGTGTGTGTGTGTGTGTGTGTGTGTGTGTGTGTGTGTGTGTGTGTGCTGTTACACATAGTCAGACATGGGGACAATCATATGGGGTAAGGGGAAAGTCAGGGCCTACACTTCCATCCTGGACTGGTAATGCGGATACCTCCGAGGGAGAGCTGGACAGTAGGA
The DNA here is from genome assembly GCF_019279795.1 of Protopterus annectens. NCBI lineage: Eukaryota > Metazoa > Chordata > Ceratodontiformes > Protopteridae > Protopterus > Protopterus annectens. Next base: position 1,702,516,493 of record NC_056731.1, read on the forward strand.
GTGAACTGGGAACTGAGTCAAAACAAGGGAAAGGTAATGGGCTTCCCTTAGAAGGTGATACTTCAAGGGGAGAAGGAGGGGACAATGATCAGTCAGATCTTGAGGCACCACTTGTATTAGGTACCTAACTTTCTTTGTAAGGGCATCTGAGGAGGGTCACCAAGAAGGAGTGAAGGTATTTTCAGCTCTTACCCCCTTCTTCATGGGACAGGAATAAGGTGACTAAGGATACACCTGATATTCAAAGGTAAAGAGGGTCTGTATAATGGAATACAGATTTGTTGTACTGGAAGTGGAGCCTTGGAGGGTGACTAAAGTCTAAGGAGAGAAGAAATACAACAGTTGGCAGCATTCAAGGTCTACTGACAGGCATTTCTGACCATAGCCCACAATATTCCTTTTGCAGGCAATATGGGCATAAAGCATTACAAAAAAAAAAAAAAACAGCTTATGAGGATTGTTTATTGTCTCAGGATTGCAAAGTATGTACCAGAGTACTAAAAGACACTGTAAATGGTGCTAAAAGGTTGCCAGTGCTGGAGACAAACACAATGCTTCTTCCATGCTTTTGCCTGTAACTGAGGAGTCTTTTCAGAAGGATAGCTATGGATATTATGAGACCTCTATGTTCTCAAAGTTCCAGAGGTAAGACATACACCCTGGTAGTGGTAGATTACACTATTAGATAACCAGACGTGGTGCCTCTCCCTTCCGTTGTAGCAGAAAAGGTGTTCAATACTTTGAGTAATTTTCAGTGGGGTAGATTTTGCTATAAAGATAATGATGATTAAAAGTGTCAACTTTATGTGAGCTGGTATGTTTGTGTACATGTTATGGGCAAAGCATATAAAGACTACCACTTACCATCCACAGACAAATGATTTAGTGGGACGTTTAACTCTACAATGAATACCATGCGGACAGTGTTTGCACACCAGCTCAAATAAAGAGTGAGAAATGTACCTGCCACAGCTCCTTGTTACATAAAACTGATCCCTTTGATTAGCACTTTCTCTAATACCTGCTGGAAAGCACTAGGAAGCCTTAAACTGATACAAGCACTCAACTCTCCTTGTTAATAAGGAGAAATTAATAGTAGGCACTAAACAGCCTATAATTGCAAAGTACCTTGCTAAGGTAAGGGAAAACAGCTCCTGTACTTTACAAAAAAAAAAAAAGCATCAAACCAGGCATGTCCAAGGGTCAGCTTCCGGTGATTTCTCCTGTCCACCTGGTGAATCTGGGCATACTGGGGCAATGCAGCAAGTGCCTCATGTACACACACAGACAACCATCTCCTCCTACAACACAACACTACAACCTGTGAGAGATGCATTTACATAGCCAAAATGGAAGCAAAGCTCTCTCCACCCAAGATTGTGCTAGACAGTCAAGAGGAGAAGGTTAACACCCACACTACACCTCAAGCAACACATAGCCCTTCTAAACCCACACCACCAACACCCACATATAGCAACACTAAATCCACATATGCAGAGGCCCTTAACTGTAACCTGCCAAAGCAACAAGGACCTCTGAAGCTGAAATGCAAACAAACACCAATCACAACCAAAGTGTCACATAGTTCAAAACACCTGTGTGCCACCCAGCAACAGCCCCTAAGGCAAGACAATGTACCTAACACTTTAGTCATAGGTGAATCTATAGTCCGGCACACTGATGTCCCTCTCACCAGGTTGAGCAAGGAGAAAATTACAGTCAGCTGCCTGTCGGGTGCCAGGATCCGCCACATAATGCATGCACTCAAGTCACTCCACAACAAGTACAAATATGACTCTGTCATTGTCCATGTTGGAGTGAATGACTTGAGACGTACCTCCCAGGACTACATGAAAAGAGACATGGAAGAGCTCTCGGATCATGTGGCCCAGGCAGGTATGACCCTAGCCCTGAGTAGCATCCTGCCTTCACCCAGAATGATACCACAATATAAGGCAAAATGATTGACTTCAACAATTGGCTAAGCTTCTGGTGTCATTCAAAGGGGATCCAGTATCTGTCTGCCTGGGACGACATGATTGACAGACCATGATGCTTTGCCAGAGATGGTCTGCACCTGTCGCCTCTGGGATTCAGGTTACTGGCTAAGGCTCTTGCCACCCCTATAGTGCCTTTTTTAGGCAAAGTTCAAAGAACAAAACCACCACCGTAACAGGTACAAGCATGCAAAATCTGAAGGTAATGCTACTCAATGCTAGAAGTCTAAACCTCAAAATGCACTCTCTCGAGGCACTCCTAAAAATGGAGAACATCGATATCTGTGCAGTAACTGAGACCTGGTTCAAGGCTCCAGAGAGCACCCCTGCAATACCATGCTACAACTCTTACCACACTTTTCGGCCACCAAAGCAGGACCGAAACACTAAAGGTGGAGGACTGTCAATATTCACCAAGGATATTCACACCACCAGGCTAGTTGCCCAACACAATGTATCTGAAATTCTCCAGGTGCAACTAACACTAGGTAAGACAGCAATCCAAATTGTAGCTTGCTACAGATCCCCCACCATACCCCAAGATTCTCACTACACCTTTCTAAACATACTGGAAAATATTAAGATAGAACCAAACACCCTAATACTGGGTGATTTTAACTACCCTGCCATTAACTGGGAAAGCTACTCATGTACCAACACCTTTGCCCAACGGTTCTTGGAATTTATAAATTCCAATGCCCTGGATCAACTAATCCATAGTCCCACCAGGGGCTCCAATATCCTAGACCTGGTCATTACCAACATGGGAAATCGATACTCCACACATATGGTCACCCCCTCGTTAGTCATGTCTGACCATAAGCTATTCACCCTTAACATCCACATCCCACCCCCACCCCCCAGTAAGGAAACCTCCATAAAAAAACTTCTCCAAAGCCAACTTCATGCTACTCAAGTCAGAAGTGACAAACTTCATGACACCCATGCAGACGCGAGCTGAAAGTTCAACTGTTGAATCCTACACTAAGGCACTGTACGAGCACATCCACTCATGCATAAATCGTGCCATCCCAAATAGAACCAAGATGCTCACATCCAAAAAAAAGAAGCCAATCTGGTGGTCCCCTGCCATAAACAAACTTTACAACAAAAGGAAGAAACTGTTGCAGAAAAGAGGAAAATCCCAGGATGCAAAAAACTTCCTTACCAGCCTCAGTAAGAAACTGAGATCCCTCATAAAATCCTCCAAAGCTAGTTACGAAAATAAAATTGCCAAAGATTCCAAAGACAACAACAAGGCATTCTATAACTATGTCAAGAATCTAAATGGCAATGCTCAGATCTGCTCTGAGCTAAAACAGAATGGCATTAAATATACTGATCCCAAGGATATTGCCAATATCCTGGCAGATCGATTCAGTGCCAACTTCACCCACCTCTCACCCCCTAAATGGCCCATCTCAATACCGGAAGATTGCCAAATTCCGGTAATAATGGCCACACAGGTAAAAAATGCACTCTCTAAAGCTAAGAATACAGCACCCATGGGACCAGATGACATCCTGGGCTGTGTACTACATGAACTACAATATGAACTGGCACCTCACCTAAGTGTCATGTTTAATCATAGCCTCAACTCAGGTTTCGTGCCCACTGAGTGGCGCACAGCTACAGTTATCCCACTCCATAAGGGTGGATCCACCTTGGATCCCGGAAACTACCATCCCATCAGTCTGACAGGCCTTATCTGCAAGGCCATGGAGCGTATTATCATGGAACTTATAAACAAAGACATTGGCAACCTTCAAACACTGGACCCCACCCAGTTTGGGTTCGTGAAGGGCCAATCTTGTCTCCTGAACTTGATTGACTTCTTCGAATCAGTTTCCAGAGCCATGGGCAAGGGTAAGGTGGTACACACAGCCTATCTAGACCTTGCCAAGGCCTCTGACACCATCCCCCACTCTGGAATCATAGATAAACTTACTAAGCTGGGCATTAATCACTACGTCACCCAATGGGTTGCTAACTGGCTTACTGATAGAACCCACACTGTAAAAGTAGCCGACTCCAAATCCAGCTCCAGACAAGTGACAAGTGGAGTACCTCAGGGTTCCGTCCTGGGACCGCTCTTGTTTGGCATCTACTTCTCTGAAGTACAGGCCAACACTAAGGGACTCTGGATAACAAAGTTTGCAGATGACTGCAAACTGGGAGCCATTATTGAATCCCCAAATGATGTGAATACTCTACAAAAGGGCCTTACAGAAACAGATGCTTGGTGCCAGAGCCATGGGCTCAAGCTCAATGCCATGAAATGTATAGTTATCCCCTTTGGGAAAAAACATGTATCTGTGAATTACCATATAGGTGGCAGTACACTAAACACCGAAAGTTTGATAAGAGACTTAGGGACACAGGAGGACAGTGGTCTCACCTTCGATAACCACATCGCTACAACAGTCAGGAAATCCTTCTATGTGGCATACCTCATCACTAAGGGCTTTTCATCCAGAAAAAAGGAGGTCATTGTCCCACTGTACTCATCCCTCATTAGACCCATTATAGAATACAATGCCCCGTTTGGTATGTACCTCTCAAGACATCTGCAACAACTGGAAAGGCCACAGAAATACCTCACTAAAAGAATCACAGGCCTAAAGCAGATGCCCTACGCTGACCGCCTTAAAAAACTCCAGCTATACTCTGTCGCATATCGTCTACTCAGAGGCGATCTTTGCTTAACATACAAGGCCATGTCAAACCCAGAGCTGTTGGACATATTACACTTAAAGAAATCCCAATCCCTCAGAGCCACATGCTCCAGGGATCTAAACCTTGTCATCACAATAAACAAAACATGCTGGAGGGATAGGTTCCTGACCCAGAGACTCCCCAGACTTGGGAATAGATTGCCCGTACATGTCAAGCAGAGTGCCTCTTTGGTCCTCTTCAAAAGGAACCTTGACGATTGGATGGGAGAAAGGAAATTCACCCCAGGGATCACGTCATTCGCCCTGCTAGACAGGGGTCCAGGGAAATAAATAGTGTGGGAAGAAATAGCCAGGGAATTGTTATGGCTAGGCTTGTATAGGCCCTAGGGCTGATAGCCTAGTACCAACCTATGAACCTATGAACCTATGCACCCTCTGAATCCAGAGGTTCATACTCTTTAAGGTTCTGTATGGTTATAGGATCATAAGAAGTTACTAGTAACTAGGCTAATGGCCATAGGGCCCTTACAAGCCTAGCCAAGTTCTACCCTTATTTCCATGATCAGCACCTATTGCCCCTGTCCAAGAGGGACACAGGTGGAACCACTGAGGTGAATTTACTGTTACCCATTCAATCATCCAGACTGCATTTGAAGAGGACTAATTAGTTGCACTTTTTGACATGAAGCAGCAGTCTGTTCCAAAGGTGTGGTAACCTCTTGGAGACAAATCTGTCCCTCCAGCAGATTCTATTAATGTCACATACCAGGTTAAGGTAGTTAGAGCGAGTAACTGATTTGCAGATATGCAGCATTTCCAATAAAGCATGGTCAGCAATTGCCTTATAAGTAAGGGATAGATCCCCTCTGAGTAGTCTGTATGAAACAGAATAAAGTGACAGTGATTTCAGATGATTCACATAGGACAGATGCTGAAGACCTTGAATTTTCCTTATGAGGAACCTCTGTGGTCTCTCCAATTGCTGCAGGTGCTTGGAAAGGTACATACCAAAGGGGCGTTGTACTCAATTATTGGCCTGATGAGGGAAGAGTACATGAAGGCTACAACTTCTTTTTTTCTGGAGACAATGTCCTTACTTATGAGATTTGCAATACGGAATGCCCTTCTTACCACTGTGGAGACATGGTGATCAAAAGTAAGTTTGCTGTCAACCTGTGTGCTCAGGTCTCTCACCACTGAGTGCGTACTTAAGGTGTTGCTATTGATGTGGTAGTTAGCAGGAACATCGCTCTTAGTGAAAGGGATGATAGTACATTTGTTTGCATTGAGTTAAAGGCCATGACATTGGCACCAATCATTTGTTTGTGCAAGACCCTCTTACAGGATGTTGACATCATTTGGAGATTCTATGACTGCTCCCAGTTTGCAGTCATCAGTAAACTTTGTCAGCCACAGACATTTAGTTTTTGCTTGTACGTCGGAGAAATAGATTCCAAACAGTAGCGGTCTCATGACTTATCCCTGTGAAATACCACTGGCTACAGGTCTGTTGTTGGGGGTGAATTCCCCTATTTTGACTATATGTGTTCTATTAGTGAGCCACTTAGAAACCCATCTAATGATATCAGGGTAGATACCCAGATGGGTGAGTTTGTCAATGATGCTTGAGTGGCTGTTATAGGGTGAGGGGGGTGACTATGAATATAATTTGTGATGAGTGGGAAGGTGAGTGTGATTCCCACAAACATTCTATTGTGGAGTGTGTATAAATGCTAAGACTAGACTCGGGGAACTGATGGGGATGGCCAAGCAGCACCTGGCAAAAACACAACAGTAGCAAAATATCTGGCGTGACTGGACAGCCAGAGCCAGAGAGGATTATGTAATGCAGTCTTTGATGGTGCTTTTTGTGTTAGACACAATAAGCTGCAGGTAGCCTGGGAGGGTCATTTCACCACTGTGAAAAAGGTGAGCAATGTCAACAATATGGCAGAGTTGCCAGGCAGGAGGCAGAAGCACAAATGTTACCATGTTAATATGACAAAGTCCTATCATAACAGAGTAGCACTGATATACCTTAATGAATAGCAAGAGGAACCAGAGGAGGATCTAAAAGTACATTACCTGTGGTTGCTTGGTCTGATACCTTGATGGATGGGGTGACCTTGCTCAACAGCTAATTTCTAGCCACTTTCAGGAGATCCAAGAAGTATTACAGGAATTTGGGTATATATTTGCTAGTAAACCAGACTGTACCAGTCTGGTGCAGTATCATATAGACACGGGACCCTAGTAGCCCTTCAAATAAGCCCCTTATAGACTGCCTGAAAGAATTAGGCAATCTTTAAGACAGAAACCACAAGACATGTTGGAATTGGGGATAACCTATGCAATCAATTAGTCCCTTGGATTAAACAGTGGTGTCATTGTGCTGAAGAAATGTGGCAGCACCAGTCACACAGAGTCAGATGATTATCCCTTCCCAGGGCAAATGAAACCATACAGCAGCTGGATGGGACTAAGTATCTAATTTCTATTGAATTGATTAGGCGTCATTGGCAAATACCCTCAACACCTATCTCAAGGGAGAGTCCAGCATTTGTGTTCCTATTGTACGAGTTTACTCTTTAGAATGAAGAATGTCCCAGTGACTTTCCAGAGGTGGTAGATTGCATCATAATAGGAGATTATACCCTTGCTTACATAGATGACACTGCTATCTACATCTGGTGCAGGGCAGGACATGTTCAACATATCAAGGAGCTGTAGGTAGACTGCAAATGCAGGTCTGATCATTAAGGCTAATAAGTGTCAAGTTGGTATGGAAGAAGTATCTCTCTGGATCATAGAGTAGGTGGTGGAAACATTAGTCCAGAACTATCCAAGATTAAAGCTATTTGGACATTGTTAAATCCTTCTACCAAGAAAGAGCTGAGAACATTCTTATGAACAGCAGAGTCCCTGTATGTATGTATGTATATATATATATATATATATATATATATATATATATATATATATATATATATATATATACACACACACACACACACACACACACACACACATATATATATATATATATATATAGAGAGAGAGAGAGAGAGAGCGTGCGCATATAGTATGACAGCTTCTCTCCTTCTTTCCTTTTCAGGAAAACTAAATGGGTCTATACCAGTTCACCGAAGTGTTATTCTGGCAAACCCCTATTCATCGACCCCTAATCAGTGAAAATCTCATCAGCGAGTCATTGAATTTACTAAGGGCAATGAAATAGTTGCCCGAAGCACAACAGACCAAATTGTAGTTGACTCGAACCCACCCAAGTGGAGGGCTTCGACCCCCACACACCCCTAACTATATATACCAATTCCGAGATCGCACTACAGTGGAGAAAAGTGCAAAGTTCTGTAGTTGTCCATTGTGCTTCGGGCAACTATTTCGTTGCCCTTATTAAATTCAGTGAATCACTGAAGCGATTTTCACTGATAAGGGGTTGATGAATAGGTGTTCACTGGAATAACATTTTGGCAACCTAATATATACCCAAATAAATCAGATAAGATTGTCTGCAAGCCAGCTTGGTAGCAAGTATTTCATAAACTCAAGGAGGCACTAGATGGAAACCCTGTGTTATCCAATCCTGATTAAGATCAAGAATTCAATGTAGAGGTAGATACATCTAACTAGGGGGTGAAGGCTGTATTTGGCCAGGTTTCCTAAAAGTAGTAGAGCACCCAATTCTATACCTAAGCCACAGGTTACAACCCAGAGAGGAAGCATTTGCAGTTATCGAGAAAAATTGTCTGGGCATAATATGACCTCTGCAAAAGTTAGAATTTTACTTGTAGAGAAGAAAGTTCACTATGGTTACATACCCCAACCTTTCAAAATGACTACATAGTGCAAGTGGACAGAATGAAAAACTTCTTACATGGAGTTTAGGCTTATAGTCCTATAACATGACTATTGATCAGTTACATGCACTGCTAACACCAATGTAGATGGACTGTCTAGAAAATGTATCTGGTGATGTTTGAAAAGACTGCACCCTTATTTCAAGCTCCATTTCATGTGGGTGTCTCAGGTAGACTTGCCTAAGTTTCTTGGTGAGAGAACTGCAGTACCAGGGGAGATATCATGCCAAAGCAAAGTGATTTAAAGATGTGATTTTTTTTCTCTCTTATTTCATAATGGTAATATAGTTGATATGCAATGTGTTTAACCTTGTAAGCTTTTTCTTTAAATGTGGAAAAAAGACAAAAGGAAGAAAATGCACAAAACTACAAGTTAAATATAAAAGTAACTCATTAAAGACTTAATTAATTGCATATAATTAAGATGTACAACAGTGTGGAGACAGGAGAGCCGCAGCCATAAAAAGTAAGTAAATCATACCTCAAAGCAAGCAGTTCACCAGATCTGTTTTTTTTCTACCATAGCGTACTTGAAGTCATGTAATTCCTTAATAAGAAACAGCTAGGGTATTTAGTTAACCATAGAGTAGATTCATATTTATGTACTTCACCTGTGTATGAAAGTACTGACTTCTATTTTGATATTCCTTCTGCACTTTTTAGCTCTTCTGCATATTTAACCTGCAACAGCACTATTTGCTTTATTGTTTAGGTAACACTTGTTTATTCACTTTAAGCACTCATGGTTATTCTTTATTTATATATTGACTTTTGTTTACGGGCATGCAAACCCATTTTCTGTAGAGGCCTGGGGAGAAAAGCTCCATATGGCATATTACATTGCACTAGATATATTCATGGAAGAATACAAGGAAATTTCATCCAACAGAGCAAGATAATATGTTAAAAACATTAAGGTTATGGTTGAGATATGTGTAAACTGTTTTACCATTTGTAGTAGTGTGATGTTAATATAGGAAGGTTAGGGAAACTGGAGGTAGAGAAATATATGTAGTAATGAGAGAGGAGAAGGAATAGTAATGGAGATGAAGGAGACAGAGAACACAGTGTAGTGGTGAAGGTGTAGAAGAAGGAGCCTTGTGGGGGGAGGGAAGATTATTTGGAATATGAACACGAACAAAGCCAGGATGAGGTTAGTTGTTATTTTATCTTGTGTTTAAATCTTACTGAAACACTTTCCTGTTTTAATGGTATGGTCATGGAGTTCCATTCCCTGGTGAGTACAGACTTCCCTGTTGTGTTGAGTTATTTAGATGTGGTCAGTAGGCTTTGGTTAGAAGAGCAAATGCATTGTGGTGGACAATATTGATTGAGAATGTTTTGTAGTGAGGGACAGGCATTGGGTTTGTAAACTATGGTACGTGCGGCATGTAGGTAGGAATATGTTAGCTGATTAGTTAATTAAAGCCGCTGTAAGTTTTCTAGTGCTATACAATGGTGAGTATGCTAAGGTGGGTTAGATACAAATCTGGCTTTTTTATTATAGCAAGATTCCGTTTTATTTAGTAAGCTGGATTGCAGGTTGGTTAGTATGGGTGAAGCATAAAGAAGAGAGGGGAGAAGGTAGGATGATTCTAGGGTTTTTATTTATGGTAGAGAAAACCTTGTTTTTCTTTTTGAGTTTTTTGATGGCTTGGGCAATGTGTAAGTCAAACTTTAGATTGTTGTCTGTCAAGACACCTAGGAGTTTCCAGTTAGATGCTGTTTCTATAATGGCATTGTTTGTTTAGGTAATATTAATAGGTAGATTGTTTGCTGGTACAGAGTTTGGTGAAAACAGAATTAATTCTGATTATGGCATTTAGGATTAATTGATGAGCTGAAAGCAATGGCTCAGTGGAGGTAAAAGAGGCTTGAGTCATTTGTTGAAGTGGAGAGAGGCTTTTGGCTGAGCATATTGATGTGGCATCATCAGAGTATTGTACTATGGAATCATTTTTGCTGGCTATATGTGGGTTATTTGTGAAGATGTTAAAAGAACTGGGACTAGTATTGAGTCTTGAGGCATACCAACAGTAACATGAAGCAAAGAGGAAAGCTCTTGTTTCCATTTTACAGCTTCTATTCTGTTAGAGACATAGCTGATGAATCAAGAAATATATAACTGAGATAACAATAGGGATGCTAGTTCATTAATTAGATGTTTATGGGATACTGTGTCAACTGCTTTTGACATGCCTAGGAAAAGGGAAGATAGTAGGTTGCCATTATTTCTGCAGGTATTCATGGTTTCTGTGAAACCTAACAGGGACAGTTGTGTTGTTTTGAGGTCAGAAACCATGTTGTATGGGTGATAAGAAATTTTTGTTGAGATAGGTTAGTAGTTGGGAAGGTGTACATTTTCTAACATTTTGAAGAGAAGGAACAATTGTTATGCACTGATATTTGAAATAGTCAGTGGAGGTTCCACCCTTGTGTGATATGACACATTTCTGGGGCACATTTTTCTGTGATGGATCTATTAACAAGTATTGAGATGGGATATGCCAAGGCATTAGCTGAATTTTTTGAGGTATTTGGGTGGTATATTGCTGGCTATGGAAGCTGTGTTTTTTAGTTGCTGGAGATATTTTTGATAGCTTAATTTGGTACAGGTGGAAAGGAGAATAGAGATGTGACTGTGGACAGTAAGGATACTGAGGAAGGAAGGAGGTTTAGTTTTTAGTGGAGTAAGGAAAGAATGACTTAAATGGTTGTTAAACTGGGTGGCTATGGGGTCGGTGTTGCTATTGGTGGCAGGAGGTGGGTCGGTAGATTGCCCAGGGTGCAGTAGTGTTTTTATAGAAGCCAGAATTGTTTGGGGTTTTGTTAATGCTTGATTTGCAGTTAGTGAAAGTAGTTGGTTTTATCAGATCTGATATTTTGCTTACACCAATTTCTAAATTGTCTAAAGATTTGACATTTTGGCTATGTTTGATCTTTGCTTCATGTCCTCCAGGCTTTGTCTCTGTTCAACATGAGCTGTCTGGTTGATTTAGTAAGCCATGGGACAGGGTTATTTTTGTTTCTTTTTATTCTAGAAGGAGATAGCCCATTGATTATGTTAAGGAATATGTTGCTGAATTATGTAACATCATCTAGGGGGAGGTTTTTTAGTGTGTTTCAGTTATGATGGTGGAGGTAGCTGATAAATGAATCTTTACTAAAGCTGGTAAGTTTATGCACTAAAAGATAGTGTGTATAGTGGCTTGAGTGGTTTTCCTGATGGAGAAAGTGAGGATATGGTCACTAATTGTGTCTGGAAGATAACCAGAAGTGTTTATTTTGATGGATGTTGAGGTTAGGATCTAGTCTAGAATTGATTGTCTTTTACTGTGTTTGTCAGTTTTAGTTGCAGAGGTGATGATTTGATTTTAATTGTAAAAAGTGATAGCATGACTATTGGAGTCAGAGTTAAGAACTAGGTAGTCTATGTTGATGTTGCCTAGTATTCTGATTTCTTTGTTTGTTTTAGTAGAGATCCAGTGAATGATGTAAATTCTTTTCCTCTACTCTCTCTCCATCTCGGCATGCACAGTAGAGAAAAAATATCTGTAAGCCTAAATGCATGCATGTAAGGGCCAGCACTATCATATTCAGCTGCAGGAACAGATGTAACAGTAGGAGTATACCTGGTGTCCAGAAGGAATTTAACAGGTAGTCAATAGAGCTAGGAGTGAAAAATAAAGTAGGAAGCAGAGAATGAAGGAATTACAGTTTCATACAGCAGAGAAGTTAAGAGCTAGCATCTGTGAATTAAAGGTTGACAGGAGAGAGACCTAAACAGATTATAAACTTTGGAAAGACTATAGGCCACAATGATTGTGGAAGTCAGGCAGGAGGGAATCACGGAAAAAAAGGTTGCAATTTACGATACTATTTTAAGGATGAAGTGAAAAAAGAGTGATAGCACTAGAAGTTACATTTTCCATTCAAGTTAGAATTTAGGGGCAAAGTAGACTAGATAAATTGTTTCCTATAGGCCAAAAGGATGTCAAGAAGATAGCATTGTTGTATTGGAAAATTTTGCCAGCTTTCTATCAGAATTGTGTGTGTGTGTGTGTGTGTGTGTGTGTGTGTGTGTGTGTGTGTGTGTGTGCGTGCGTGTGTGTGTGTGTGTGTGTGTGTGTGTGTGTGTGTGTGTGTGTGTGTGTGTGTGTGTATGTGTGTGTATGTGTGTGTGAATAATCACTGGTATAAAAAGCAGTTACCATGGACAAGGAGAATTGGAAGATAATGTGGCTCACTGAGAGAGTGATGACAAAGGGTCCTGAGATGCTTGGTCAACAGGTCAGCTCTTTAAGGTGCCTGTATGCAAGCTATCCTAAGTGTGGATGCTGGAAGCCCATATCCAGGACAGCAGTGAAGATTCTTTTTCTGATCTTGAGGCCAAAATTGTGTTTTGTGAAATGATTTTTGAACTAGACTTGTGTGCACTTTTTTTCTTTTAGCTAACTTATTTGGTACCAGTTGTGTGACTTCAGAGAGCTTCTCACTGATGCCAGTTTAGTTACAGTTGCTTGGCAGTTGTGGGATTCAAACACCATCTGTACTATCCAATTATGACAAGGACACTAAAACTTCCCTAGGATCTTTGCTTTAATATTATTTCTTTATAGGAGAACCCCTAGCAAATGGCTATGTGCTAATCTTATCACTAGATTTCTAGAAGACTTTGACACCAATAGCTGTCATGCAACTTCCTTGCTTCCTTTACTCACTCTCTTTATTTTAAGAAGAGAGCCCATAACTCAAAGTATAGTTAAGACATTGGAATAACTTGTTCAGCTCCTTCTCCTATAACCCTGGGTATATTTTTCTTGCTCTCCTTAAAATGTCATCTTCCCATAGTGCCGTTTTTGTTACAGTAAACCCAACACTTTGTAACTTTCTTCATCATTCTGGATCAAGAAAGGATTTTCAAGTTGGTAATCTCAATTGTTAGCTATTGTTAACATCAATATGTGGAATTCCCATCTGCTATTAATTTGAATCAACCTTCAGGGTATCATTATATTTTTTTGTTGTTTTTTTTTTGTTTAGTTACTTCTCCCCCAGTTTCAGTACCATAAAGAAAAAAGGAGCTGAGAAGACTGGTTGTTACAATATTTATATTATGGAGTCCCTCTGTAATAGCTATTTTAAGGAAATAACAATAATAATAATAATAATAATAATAATAACAATATAACACAATAAAGTGCTGCTTGTGATATAAGAAACCCATCTCTGAGTATCCTTCTTCACTGTCCTGGATCAAGAAAGCTTTTCTAGTTGGTCTCAATTATTAGTTATTGTTCATATCAATAACTTGAATTCCCATCCATTATTGATCTGGATCAGCCACAGGGTCTCATTTTTACACCTCTCTTTTGTTAGTGCCAGTTCTCCCTTGCTTTCATGATCCTAAGCAATGAGGGAACAGAGAAGACTGATTGTTACTTACTTGCACTATGGAGTCCATCAGCAGAAAAATATGCAAATAGAAATGTTATACCTTTTTAGCAGATACCTTAAGTGAGAGGTTAAAGTGCTATTTTTGATATATGAAACACAGTTCTGTCTTTATTTCTTCACAATACTGGATCAAGGAAGGATTTTCAAGTTTATCACAATTATTATTTTATGTTTCTAGAAACACAGATACCGGAAAATAATTATATTTATTAATAATGGACAGTGCTGGGGGACATAAGAGTCAGGTCTCAGTTCTTACATACCCTGATATACCTTTTGATTAGGTTAAAATATTTAATTTGCACATTGTACAAATGAAATAACATGCAAAGTAAATCAAACATTAAAAAACTGTTATAGCCTTTCTAGACTTTATTCCTTATAAAGACAGATATGACTTTGGCAAAAATTATAATTGTCCTTATAATGCAACAGGGTTTTTTCATTGTAACTATGCAACTCCAACAAAATGTTCATTTAGTATCTGATTACTCACTTAATCCAGTTTATGGATGAAGGGAAGGAGAAGCTTATCCCTGCACTTACTGGACATAAAACATAAATGCTAATACTAGATGAGGTGCCAGCCCATTACACACACACACACACACACACACACACACACACACACACACACACACACACACACACACACACACACGCACAGTCAGATACTGATTTACCTGTGACACGTCTTTAGATGTGGCACAAAGCCAATGTTTTTGGAAAAGCCCTCATTGATAAACAGAGGATGTAAAAATTAAACCAGAATGAACCCCATCTGAGAAAAAGCTGAAGATCCTTGCACTACGAAGATGCAGTATTAACCCCTGCACCACTGCGCTGCTCCTCAAATCAGTTCATAGGTTCATAAATATTCCAGGGCTATTGAGTCATATGACCATCTACTCCTTGCCATTATGTCTCTCAGGCTGCACCTCTTTCTTCCACAAGAGCCATGCCAAACCAGTCATCGAAGTTATGTTTAAAAGAAGGTCATGAGACACAGTCTAAATTTTGTCAGCCAGATACTTCACTTTATCTGTCCTCAGAACCTTGGAATTCCACTGAGATTTGTTGAAATAACTCTGAAATGGCATCAAATCAGACAATGCTTCTGCCTTCATCTAAGTACCCTCATACATAAAAAAAACATTTATATGTTAACTACAATGTCCCCACTTACCAATAAATTGCCTTTAAGGCAGTTATCTGCTAAATACCGTCTGTCACAATAACTATATCAATGGGACAATAACAGCTGTCTGCAATGACATTAAACATATAAGTCATCCCTGTGAAAGAATGAAACTTAATTTACCCTAGATACTACAACCTCAGGAATGGTAATATTTAATTGGAGTGGTACTCACCCCATACACAAAATCACAAATTTCACTTCCCATAAAATTAACTGAACATGATTTTCAGTAAATCTTTTTTTTCCTATGGTCATTTTACTCAGTTGTAAAGATACTCCACTGATATTACACTGACCCTGGCTCAGATGTCTGAAACCTTCTTTCTGAAAACATTAGAAATATATCAGACCAAAGGTGAAGGTAGGATTTTTCTTAGGCTATTCCTAGAAATTATGGAGAAATGCTGGCCATGAATGGTACACTGACAAGAACTAAAAGAACCACTTTCAGGAACTCTTAAATCCAGTAACAATGCCCTCCCCTGTGGAGGCAGTGAAAGAAGCAGATGGTGAACAGTTAACTGCAAAGATTCAACATTTCCACTATGCCATCTATGTGGGAGAGGAAGACTTCTGTCTAGAAATGTTGAAGACAGTGCAAAGTGTTGGAATGCTAGGGTTACCTGGCCTCCTCATCATCTTCATCATTCAGTTGATGGCTAAGAGAATACTTCTAATTGGAAGATTAGGGTAATGGCCCCCACTATCAAAAATGTAAATAAAAAAGAAGACAAATATAAAAGAGCAGCAAGGTTAAGCCCAGAAGATATCACCTTAGCTCTTACATCTAGGAGAATGCTTCTAATGCACTTCCTGCTGAAGGAATAATATGCCTTGCAGAAGTTTTTAACTTTTTTTATACGTTTATTTAAGTCAGTAAAAAAAAAAAAAAGATGAAAACTGCATGGTTGTGCTGACAGATTATAAATGACATGTAAACCTGGATTCCTGGTGTATGAACAATAAAAAAAAAACTTAGAAGAAAAGTTTATTAGTGTTATGTGCCTGTACATGTAATTTAAAAATGAAAAGCCACTGTGACAAATTCAAATGTGCTGTCCAAGGAACTGTTTGTCAAAATACTACATTATGTATTTCTCAAGCACAGTACAAAAAACTAACTCAACAGGCTTGCAAATATATTAGAAATTAGCATAATTATGTAAATAATGGGAAAGTTCCTGACAGTCCCTTTATCTGTTTTAAGGTTGTTTGCTTTCTGACATTTATGGACACTTAAGTGTAGGAAAATATGCAGTCCATTAATGCGTTAAAATTCTATACAAATTCCCTTCCATTAGTTCTCCTGGCATAAGAGACATGACCGAGTACACTTGCAATGTGTTCTGTGCTCAGAGCATTAGTTGAAACTTAGTGAATAAGACTGCCTAAAATCATAATGCATTTTATAATAACTAAAATAAGGAATGTCTGAGTCATGCACACAGCAGAAAGGTGACTCTGTGTAACACAAATTCAAGATGTCTGAAATGGAGGAAAGCATAACAGGCCATATGCATGCAGGCAATGAAACCTTTAGACTCAGTTGTTATTATTATGGCTATTACAATTGAAAGTATTGACATTTTATGGTCTGAATGACCAACTTGGTATAATTCATCTTAAAAAAGTATTTTTTTATTTTTGTATTTCTTCCTTGAGTGTCATTCTGATTTTGATATTTCTGTACAAAGACTAAAAAGCACCTTACCTGAGATGTTAGTTCAGGTTTCATTCTGGATTCTAATCTGGTATGTATTTTTGCTGTACATTTGTATCATTTCCTTAAATATCACTGTTTCTGATTTGCCAGTGAACCTAATATCCTCAACACCAGTCTCCTGGGACTTCCTTTGTATGTTCGACACCTTATAGTTTGAGTTCCAAAATACTGCCAAAATAAATCCTATTTGGTAAAATATACGCCAAGTCTGAAATTGCTATGTCTGAGAGAATTCCTCCTTCTTTGAGCTGCATCCCCCACAACAGGCGATGGTGTGGGCTTGCTACAGAAACTACAGTGAGAGTGAGTTTTACACTTTGCTGTTACATGTGTACAACTGTGCTTAATTTTTCAGACTTTTTGGGACTCACATTGTAGTACTTCAAAATTCCAAAAGGGTAATCAGTGTGTCTTTCTTCTCCAGTTCCTTACTATTCCCGCTTAATCAACAGCATTAACTTCTGCTTTCTAAAACAGATAGTAATCTAATGAGTTTTTTCTGTGCATACTTTAAACATGATTTAACTTTTAGCTTAGATTTCTGTCTGTGAAAATTAAGAACTAAAGTAGATGTACAGAAATGAAAATGGACATAATCACCAAAACACTCAGCTTGTTTCTAGTGTTTCTCCTTATTTTTTAAGCCTTTGAAGATGGGTGTCTACTGGTCTGCCTCATTTTTTTTACTTATGTATTTGCTAATCAGTAAGTATTGTGGTTAGTTTGTATGCTTTAGTTAAACAAAAGATGAAAATGGCATCTTTATACTGAAGGTCATAAATGACATGTCATCTTGAATTCCTGGCTTACAGTAAATAGAAAAAAAACTACATGATTATGTAACATCTTGTAAATTATAGTTGCTGTATAATTTATAAACAAGTGTGACCAATAAAAAAGGTGTATATACACACACACACACACACACACACACACACACACACACACACACACACACACACATACACACATACATATATATATATATATATATATGGACCTACTTCACTTACCTGAACGGCCACATCACCAACTTTCACTTCACCTAAATTAAAAGACCGACAAACCAGATGACTGACATCTAGAACATCAACATTCCACTTAAGTTAAGTTAAGTTAAGCTGGCCATTCTGTTCAACTTTGCCCCTTACCCCCTGTGGTAGTGTGATCTCAGAGTTGGTATATTTGGTTAGGAGGGTATGGGACACAAAGCCCCACAAATGGGTGGGTTTACTTTTGTTCGTTTTTTTTTTTTTTTTTTTTTTTTGGGATGGCCAAGTGGTTACTTACCTCAGGTCGAAAGTCGGTGTTCCAGATGTTAGTCTTCTGGTTTGTTGCTCCTTTCATCTCAGCAAAGTGAAAGTCGGTAATGTGGCCATTTGGGTAAGTGAAGTAGATATATATATCTATATATATATATATATATATATATATATATATATATATATATATATATATATACACACACACACACACACACACACACACACACACACACACACACACACACACACACACACGCACATGTGCATGTGTGTGGTTTTAGGTGTGAATGGATATCCCACTCATGGATAGTAAGGAAAGGGTTGCCCCCCACCCAAAAAATCAAAAAGAATACTCACATATACTCCCAAAACTCAGAAAATGTGTGTATTAGTTGAATCCATTTTCCTCCAAAAAGTAACAGGACTTTATCAAACTTTATATAAGCATTTTGCATCACATGACAAAAAACAGCCAGTAAAATTGACACATAATAAAAAACGTTATACTTGCTTGATTAGACATTAAAGCAACAATAAACAGAAACAAAACACCCAGTCAATTACATGACTAAAGGCATGCAAAAAATCATTTCACAGCAAATGATCATTATTTTAAATCTGAGAATAAAGAAGTACTGTAATTAATGTGTGGATATTTAATAGTATTAAGGTGAAATTACAATAACGATTCCTTATAGTCAAGGTAATGTTTCCAAGGACCGCCTTGTTATTGATTGTGACCTTGTCCATGCTTAAAAAGAACTTCTTAAAAGCTACACTGTTTAATGAATGTTTAAAAACAGCATTCTTGAATTTTTTGTTTTTAATGTCATAGTTCTGCTCATGTATGCTGTGTCTTAAGATTTTTCCATTTTACCTATGTAAAATGCATCACATGACAGGCATTGAGTCACAAGGGCTAAAAAAGGGGGTAGTCTAATGGTAACCTCACTTGTAACACTGGTAGTGTCACGTATGTATTGATACTGTTGGCATAGCCCAAATTTTAACATTCTGAGATTTCCAGTGCTACTAGGATAATAATTACTTTCTAGCATGCACTTGCATTTCTTCCCTCTCGTGAAAATGATCTTTATTTTTCATCCTAATTTATTAATAAGGTCACCTGAAAAGACTCTTTTTCAGTTGTTAGTCAAAATAAATTTAGTCTGAAAAACATCAGTAGAAAAGGAAGTAAAGAAAGAATGTTTCATATTACATTTGTACATAGTGATCACAGATACGTTTCCATCTTTACATAAAATTGGTGTGTGTCTATTGCATCTAACTGAACTTTACTTCATTGCCTTTATCTTCAACTAATGTTACAAAATATTGCCTGTTAAAAAGCCCTTGCTTCACGCCTTCTGTGTAAGGTTGGGCTGGCAACTCGACACTGTAAAACTCCACTGCCAATCATGAGCGGACAGGTGATCCGCTGTGGTGACCCCTAACTGGGAAAAAGCCGAAAGAAGAAAAAGAAAAAGCCCTTGCTTCAAATCATCAAGCTGCAGTATAAAACCTCTCTCAGATGAAATAAGACTTGAAAGTCCGACCATTTGTCTCTTAAAATCAAGCTTTTTTTGTGTTTAGCAGGATAATAGCTCATTAAGTGAAAATACATGCTGGAAAACATAGGTTCCCTAAAAACAGTGGGCTAAAACTCTTAGGAAACTGTATATTTAATTATTAACACATGTAAAACTTAAATACTGTATTATGATGAGTTATGAGAAAAACCTAAAAAGTCAGTAGTATGTTTCAAATGCATAAAAAAGTAATTTAATGATTGCTATGTACCCAACCACAAGAAAAAATGTCTTACTGGTATTTTAAATGTAAATGGTTCCCATGTATAATAAATTTGGGAAATGTATTTATTTATTTTTTCAGTACAATAAAACAAGATTTGTATATGTTTAAACAAGTCCACATTACTAGAATTAACTACAAAGTGACTAGACTACTGGAGATGTTTAAAGTGGTTCCTGAAAAATGTTCTAAAAAATCTATTCTCTTCTGTCTGTGTACTCTCTTTGATTACAGAGGAGGAGGATACTAAATAAATTGAGCTGAATGCCATTCATGTCCATAGGAGTAAGATCTTTTGACTAGGTGTTTTGAGTGTTTCAAAAGGGGAAGTTCTAAAAATGGACAATTGTTCAAACTAGAATTAAAAGAATAAGAAAAAGAAACATCTCAATCATCTCAGGAGTTGGCAGTCCCTTAATGATGGGTTTGGTTTTTGTAAGGGTAGGCATGGTTCTTGTCATACTCAATCCTGTTACTTGTCAACTTTTTTGGATTTAGATTCATGAATTGCTTTACATGGCTTGTCAACTTTTTCTAAAATGTTATTATATTTAGACATGTAGGAAGAAAATAATACATCTTTGGGAATGGATTCATTCAAGTTTTTAATGTCAGTGGCTAATTAATTGGTAATCTCAGTGTTATGCCTGAGGAGAATATTCATGTGGTCTAATCGAGTTTCAGCAAATCCGTAATAAGTTCTTCATATAGACTGCAATTATTGACTAGACTGTTAAGAAATTTCTAGATATGGAGTCTTTTAAAGATTGTTTTCACTGCAGCACATTCCCTACAGGATTTCTCAGATGCTGGAATTATTTTCTTTCACTAATCCTAATAAGCAGTGTTCATATAACTCAAATAATTCTTTGTAATACTGCCAGAAAAGCAACATAACATGCCATCCATAACAATAAATAATCCCAATGATATTGCTATAGCTTTTGTCTTTTGCTTTAGGTAATTAGCAGTCTGGTTAGATCCCTCAGCTTCTGTTGTCAGATCGATATCATAGTTTCTGAAATTGAAATAGAGTTAAAGATTAATTTTTGTGCAGTCTTACAGCTGAAGCAAGCTAATCTATAGGAAAAAAAAACAACTTATATCTAAGTTAGAGTGCGCCAATTTCACTTTTACCTGAGCTTTTCTGTTAAACTGGAATATAATATGTATATATATTTTTGCTTAAACAAAATATGTAGGTTAATTTTCCAGATTAGTCAATTACAAAATTCACTTTATCTTTATGGTACAGCTAATCGGTTACCCTTTTGAACACCTTTGCATAAATCAGTATTTTTAGACAAATATCCAGTATTTTCTAATGCATATAAGTTCTTTATAACATTACTTATTCAGATCTATCAGTAGTAGGGCAACATATTTTATTTTATTTTTATTTTATTTATTTTACATTTGTTTACCGGGCTAGTCTAACTGGATACATGTCAATTTTCAGTAGAGGCCCGGGGAGAAAAGCTCCTAGGTAATACAATGAATTTAACACAATTCTATCTGTGGATATATAAGACAAATACATCTATTTACAGTGCCATTTACAGGTACAGTTACATTTCTGACTCAGATATAGATTTATCATTTAGACTAGTCAATTAGTCTTCTGCAAATTAGGTTAATACATGTAGAAACATATCCCCTTAATCTAAATCTAAGACAGCAGGTATTGTCTTTCAGGAAAGACCTCCTTAATCACTTAAACATCAAAGCAAGCTGCTTTGTTGATAATCTTTAGTCAATCCTGGGAATTCAATACATTTTGTCTAAGCTTCGCCCGAAGCCTACACAGAGTTTATGTATTATCGTGATGAGCTTGCATGTATACAACCATGGTTTCATGGTCAGCAACAGTGCTGCCACCAGAAAACTGTGCAGAGAAGTACAGGCACAAAAACAAGAGGCACTCAAGTTTGTTTACAAGCAAACCTGTCCATCGAGATTGCGGGGACAGCCAAAATGATTACCAAGGGTAAAAATACTGCACAATAACAGCAGTATTGCACAGCAAAGAAAAGTGTACTGAGTTATTGAGTGCAATGTATACTACAACAATTATCTGCAGAATGAAATAATGGAGGGGTGGGAATAGCAAGAGCAAATATAATGAAACACACTAGGCAGGGAATGTGAGCTGATGAAAATGGGCACAGGCGTGTGTGAGGATCTGTATTGGCATGACTGGCTGAAGTTTTGTAAATAATTGTAACTAATTGGAAATTACCCTGTGTTACATATGCCAACGTGACTATCTATAATGTTGTAATTAAGTTTATGTCTTTTAATTATCACTCTGATTTATGCAAGATGTTTGAATGTCAAACAGTGTTCTTCTGGCTCAAATGTGCATATTTTTTAAGAGAATTTGGAATGTATGTTATGCCAGAGTCAGCTGAACTAAATGTGATGTCATTGTGTGCCAGAGCTGGGAGAATAGAAACTTCACTGCAGCTGTTTTTTTTTTACTTTTCAAAGTCTGATATGAGAGAGTAGAATTATCATAGCAGCTTCCTGTTACTTTTAAAAAATCTGCTATAAATGCAGGCTTTGAGTCAGTTCAGTTTTATTTTTCCAGAGCTGCTTAGCAGTAGTAGTTCAGTTGTTTCAAGAGTAGTTGTTCCAGTCACTGAGGACAGACAGCAGCCTGGAGCATGGACGTAATTCCTCATTTTGCTTTGCAGAAGTAATAGTATAATCTTGACTTGTTGAATTATTCAGATTAGATAGGGACAGTTAATCTTCAGATAGTCAGGGAACTACAGCTAGTTAGTTAGAGGTTTTCTATAATAAATGTGAGATCTATCCTACAGTTTATTTTCATATCTCCTGTCTGTGAAACTCTGTTGTTTATTGGAATCAGTTATTCAGTATTTATATGTTTTAAATCATTTTATTTATTATTAAATGTTTTACTACCTTTCATTGTGGCTGGTTATTTAGTGAATATTTTTAACAACTTGAGAGTGCTTATGCTTATTGTGATAAAACCAAATCCACTCTGAAATGCCTTACTGCTTGGAATACATGCTACCAATTGTTTCAATATCTATTTTACCCAATATAATTGAACCCCCCCTTTTAAGGGTATGGTGGTATTTGACAGGTGGCAGCCATTATCTTGTAATTTAGGTAAAGAAACACAGAAGGTAAATCTGTGTCAGTCTTTCCCAAGATAGTGCGTTTGTGTGAATATCAGACATTTAAGAGTGAGTGTGTCAGATACTTAGAAGTGGGACACAGTGCTCTCCGGTGATTAGTGTGGAGACACATTTGGGGACCTGGAGTGAAGCATATAGTCCAGTCCCAGGTCTGGAACCTATTCCCGGTGTGCTGTTAGGGGAAATTTTATATTTCTATTCCTGCTTTTAGTGACACTTTCTTACCGAAGGCAGTGGTGAGGATTGAGGCTCCTTAGTTACTCCCCTAGGGTAAAGAGGGGTCATCACATATTGGTGGCAGCAGTGTTTGATTTTTAATTGACCTTCAGTAGCCTGTGGGTAGTTGTCACTGAGGTGTGCATTCTCGACAGCCACAAAGTAAACATACAGAGTTTCATTGTTACAATTTTATTCATTTTTAGACAGTTTATCAAGGATGGCAGGCAAAGATATCAGCAGAGGATTATAGCAAGCTGAAAAGGAACCAGTTGTCCAAGGTGTATGAAGCCAAAGGACTGGTGCATGTCAGCCTTACTAAGGAAACAATGATCTCAGCCTTAATCACAGCCACAGAGCAGACCAGCAGCATGGAGTATAACCAATTTGACATTGGTGAGACAGAACAGTATACCTTTTCCTCAGAGGACTTAAAAATTTGTTTGGAGTTAAGGAGACTTGAAATGGAGGTTGAAGAAAGGGAGAAGCAGTGTCAGTATGAACTGTGATGTTTGGAGGCTGAGGAGAGGAAGACGAAGAAGGAGAAGCAGTGACAGCATGAAAAGGAACTGGAGACCAGACCAAGTATTTGGAGATGGATGCTGAAGAAAATGAGAGGCAGAGACAACAGGAAAAGGAGCTTCTAACCCTACGACAGAGTCATGGAGGTAATGGGGAAGGGAATGACTGAACCCCAGAAGCCATAAAGGTCAGTAAACTTTTTCTACAGTTCACGGAGGGAGATGATTTTGATAGTTTTAGTTACATATTTGAAAGGGTATGTAAACAATTATAATGTTGACCAAGGGCTCTAGGTATCATTCCTGACCTCCTTACTCCATAGTAGAGCTGTTAATGCAATTGCTAAACTGTCTGATATTGATTGTTTGAATTACAATAGTGTAAAACAATGTTTACTTGATTGTTTCAAATTAACACCTGAAATGTGTAGAAAAAAATGTTGTGAACTTAGACAGAAGGCAGATAAAAGTGTATGTGATTACATTGCTGATTTAAGTACTTACTTTCACAGGTGGGTGAGTGGGTGCCAAGTCACTACTTTTGAAGGATTAGCAAACCTTTTGTTAAGGGAACAAGCTCTCAGCACTTTGCCTGAAGACAGGAGGATCTGATTGGCAGACCAAGAGTGTAACTTTGCAAATGAGTTGGGGAGAAAAGGGGATCTCTACTTAGCAAGCAGGGCACCACTGCTTAAGAAAGGAATACCCAGTGCTGCACATGACCATAATGGAACCTCTGGGGGGCAGCCTCAACCACTCCAACAAAGTTCACCAGTAGCAGGGGAAGCCACATGGTCAGGATCAGGGATTAGATGTTTCAAATGTAATGAGAAGGGCCATGTAGCATACAAATGTCCCTAGAAACAAGGGAAGAAACAAAAGGTGAGGGAGCCAGCAAGTGGGAATGACAGAATGCCAGTGGTAAGCTGTCTGGAAACAACAGAGGTGCCAATCTATCACCAAAATGTGTATCCTCTCTTAGGAGATGGAAGACAGACCACTGTTAAGAGAGATACAGCTTCTGATATAACCATTCTGAGGTCTGCAGTGGTTAAGGAGGAGCAGTACTTGTTGGGGTAGTCCACACCAGTCAGAGTTTTGGGTGGGACTCCATTCTAAATACCTTTGGCCAGGGTTTATCTTGACTAGGAGGGTAGAAAAGGGATCCAGCAAGTAGGTGTGTTTGACGATATCCTGGCAGATGTCTTAATAGGGAATGATTTTGATAATGTAGTGCCTTGTGTGCATGCAGTTACACACAGTCAAGCTTGGAGAGAGGCATGTAGGTCTGGTAGCCTGGAGGTGACCCAGACAGATCCTATAACTAAAGCTGTGATGTTGTTACTTCAGGGAGGGAGCTATCTTGTAGCAGTGAGCCTGAAGGTGAACCACAGCTGCTTGTAGGTACTGGTGTTCCCATGGACATGGTAGCTGCAAGGACAGAGGTGAGTGGTAGTATTCAGGCTGATAGTGAAGCACCACTGTCAGAAGGTACTAGGTTTCATGTGGAAGGCAAGCTGAGAGAGGTTATAAAGCCAGAGTTGAGACAGGCTCAGCTTTAGGATCCTACTTTATGAAGCTTGACAGAGGTAGCTAAGGAGGCACATGATGCTCAAGGAAAGAGGGAGTCTGTATACTGGAACTAAGGGTTACTGTAAAGAAAGTGGACCCCTGAGGGAGGGCTAGAAGGTGAGATAATACAGCAGTTGTTAGTGCCCAGAGCCTACCATCTGGCACTTCTAGCCATAGCCCATGACATTCCTTTTGCAGGTCATATGAGCATAAAGTGTACTAAGAGACAAATTATGCACAATTATTATTGGCCTAGGATTGCAAAGGATGTAACAGTGTACTGCAAGACCTGTGAGCAATGTCAAAAAGTAGGCAAGGACGGAGACAAGTTCAAGGTTCAGTTGATGCCTTTGCCTGCGATGAAAGAGCCATTTCAGAGGGTAGCTATGGATATCGTAGTGCCTCTGAGTACTCCAAGTTGTACAGGGAAGAAGTATAGCCCAGTAGTGGTAGAGTATGCTACTAGATACCCTGAGGCAGTGGCTCTGTCCTCCACTGAGGCAGAGAAAGTGGCAAATGCTTTGTTAGAAATTTTCTGCAGGGCAGGTTATCTGAGGGGAAATACTGACTGACCAGGGTGCCAACTTTATGTCAGACCTGCTGCCTTGTCTGTGGAAGCATTGTGTGGGGAAGCATCTACAAACAACCCTCTACCATCCCCAGACTAATAGTCTTATGGAGAGGTTAAACTCTATGCTATGGGCATTTGCAGACCAGTTTAAAAGGGATTGGGACAAATATTTTCCCCATTTACTATTTGCATACAGAGAGATACCTTAGGAATCTACAGGCTTTTCACCCTTTGAGTTACTGTATGGGCATAAGGTGAGGGGGACCTTTAGATCTGATTCGTGATGAGTGGGAGGGTGAGTGCGAATCCCACAAGGGGTTTGTTGTGGCATATGTCCTAAACTTCGGGACAAGGCTTAGGGAGCTCATTGGTTTAGCCCAGGAGATCCTGGCAGTAGCCCAACAGCAGAAAAAGGTTTGGTATGTCAGGAATGCTCGAGCCAGAGAGTATACTGTGGGGCAAAAGGTAATTGTGCTCATTCCTGTCAGACACAATAAGTTGCAGGCAGTTTGGGAGGGACCCTTCAAAGTGGTAAGGAAAATTAGTGATGTTAACTACATGGTAAACTTAGTAGGCAGGAGGCAAGAGACATAAGTTGTACCATGTTAACATGATGAAACCATGTCATGATAGGGAGGTCCTGGTGCTGAGTATTTGCGGCTGATGTCAGGAAGAGTCTGAGGGGATCTAGTGATTTATCTTCTCAGTAAGGCTCAGACTGACACTTCTGTGAGAGAGGTAGCAATGTCTCAGTGGCTATCCCCTATTCAGGTTAAAGAAATACGAACAGTGTTGAGTTTGGGGCATGTTCACTGGGAAACCCTGATGCAGCACAATGTGGATACAGGACCCCAAAGGCCTATTAAGCAAGTTCCTAATATGGTACATGAAAGAGTCAAACATACTTTAAAGGAGGAGGAGATAAAGAAGATGTTGGACCTGGGGGTAATCCAGGAGTCCAGTAGTCCTTGGGCTTCCCCAATAGTGCTGGTATCAAAGAAAGGTGGTAGTGTAAGATTCTGCACAGACTGCAGAAAGTTAAACAGTTATACAGAATCAGATGCATACCCCATGCCTAAAACAGATGAAGTTTTAGAACAACTGGGTGGGGCTAAGTATCTGACCAGTATTTATCTGACCAAGGGATACTGGCAGGTGCCCTTGACTTCCATTACTAGAGAGATGTCTGCTTCTGTAATACCTTTTGGATTATATGAGTTTACAAAGATGTCCTTTGGGATGAAGAATGCCCCAGTAACCTTCCTGAGGTTAGTAGAGTATATCTTAGCAGAAGCAGGAGACTATATTCTCACTTATTTGGATGATATTGCCATTTAAATTCATTACTGGCAAGAGCATCTTCAACATGTCAGAAGGTTTTAGGTAGATTAAAAAGGGCAGGGTTGACCATTAAGCCTAGTAAGTGTCAGGTGGGTATGGCAGAGGTGCCCTACATATGACATAGAGTAGGGACTGGTAAGATGAGGCCAGAAACTGCCAAAGTGGTGGTTATTCAGGTATGAGCCTGTCCCTGTTACCAAAAAGGAGGTCAGAGCATTCCTAGGGACAGCAGGGTACTATAGAAAATTTGTGCCCAACTATAATACTATAGCTGCACCCCTTACTGACCTAACAAGGAAAAAGAAGCCTGATAAGGTTGTGTGGACCACAGACTGTGAGCAGGTATTCCAAAAGCTTAAATAAGCTTTGGGAGGACTCCCTGTGTTAGTCAGTCTAGATTACAACAAGGAATTATGCAGGCAGATGCTTCAAATTATGGGGTGAGGGTGTACTCAGCCAAGGTTCCTCAGAAGGAGAAGAGCATCCCATGGTATATGTCAGCCATAGACTGCAACCCAGGGAGGAATGTTATGCAGCCATTGAGAAAGAATGCCTAACCATAATTTTAACAGAACATTGATGATCCAGAACGAACCAGAATGTAAGAAAGTACCACTTTTATTGGTGGGTCTTGATGCACAGAAAGCATTTGACAGAGTAGACTGGGACTTCGTGAGCAGGGCAATGGAAGTATTTGCTTTCCCTGAAAACTGGCAGAGGAACCAAGGTATTGGGAGCAAATAACTAGAAAGGGAAAAATACTAGAATAGGAAGAGGCCAATAATTTATTTGGACTGCAGGTTAGAGATTGTCTTTCCTATTCAGGTTTGATATCAGAGTATAGGCAAAGAGAAAGAAATAAGGGGCTCCTAAATGAAAGACCAGCATTGGTAGAGTTTTTAATAGAATCTAGAACAGAAGCTTCTGTTAAAAAAGGAATAATTAGTAAAGCATATCAAACATTGCATGATAATTATAAGAATCAATCAGAGGAGCTTAGAAAGGATTGGGAAGAGGGAATGGATAAGCAATTCACAAAGAGACAATGGAGGGATATAGGTATATCTCCCAAGTATGCAACAAAGTCTAGAAGATTTAGGATCTTTGACTGGAAGTGATTACATTGGTATTTTATACCCCAAGTAGACTCCAACAAATTTTTCCTCAGGTGGATAGCAAATGGTGGAGGTATGATGGGCAAGAAGGAGGTAGCTGGAAACATATTTTTTTGGAATTGTGATGAGCTGGCAGACTTTTTGGAATCCCTGCAGACTGCTCTGTCAGAAATGCTGGGTGAGCAAATTGGACTGACTGGGGAGATTTTTGGGTTATGCTATAGAATCGTAATTGCCTAGACGTAGTGAAGCCTTGCTGACTCTAATTATGGTGGCTGCCAAAAAAGCAATTATAAGAAAATGGAAATCAAAGTCTAGACCAACTTTACTAGAAGTAATGAATATAGTAACAGAGATAAAACAACTGGAATTGAGATCTTTAGAAAAAGGAAAAGAGCAAACTACATAGGAAAAATGGGAATTGTGGGAACAATATATGCAGAGCAGGAAAAAGGTTTAAGAGACAGGATTTGAATGGGCTATATAATGCTTAACTGACAATGACTGGATGGCTTATACATGATATATAACATTTACAACTATAGTTGTTTCAATTGTGTCTGTGATGTAAACTGTTTGTAACTATTATTTTGTATGTTTTTCATGTATGTAAATGTAAGATTGCCTTTGTCATATGTGTAAATTTAATAAAGATGTTTGGAAAAAAATGAATGCCTTACCATAGTATGGGCATTGCAAAAGCTTCAGCCTTACCTGTATATACGAAAATTAATTGTGGTTACAGACCATAACCTTTTAACATGGCTAAATAGAGTCAGTAAACAAAATGCCAAATTACTAAGGTGGACCATAAGGTTACAAGCATATGACATAATGGTGCAACACTGTAGTGGGGTCAATAATGCTAATGCAGATTGACTGTCAAGAAGGGGTATGGGTTTATACATTTTCAGTCAGTCCCATTTTTTTCAAGCAATGATTTTCCAAGGTCACTTGAAAATCTAGCTTGAGTCTTTAAAGGGGGAGAAATGTGAGGATAGTAGATAGTGTTATCTGTGCTAGCATGACTGGCTGAAGTTTTATAAATGATTGTAAATTGCCCTGTGTTACATATGCCAGCATGACTAGCTGTAATTTTGTAAATAAGTTTGTCTTTTGATTATCACTCTGATTTATGCAAGATGTTTGAATGTCAAACAGTGTTCTTCTGGCTGACCAAATGTACATTTTTTAAGAGAATTCTGAATGTATGTTATACCAGAGTCGTCTGACCTAGATGTGATGTTATTGTGTGCCAGAGCTGGGAGAATAGAATATTCACTGCAGCTGTTTGTTTACTTTTCAAAGTCTGATATGAGAGAGTAGATTTCTCATATCAGCTTCCTGTTACTTTTAAAAAATCTGCTATAAAAGCAGGTTCTGAGTCAGTTGTTTAGTTTTGCTTTTCCAGAGCTGTTCAGCAGTAGTAGTCCAGTTGTTTCCAGGGTAGTTGTTCCAGTTGCTGAGGACAAACAACAGCCTGGAGTGTGGACATAATTCCTCATATTGCCTTGCAGAAGTAAGAGTATAATCTTGCCTTGCTGAGTTATTTAGATTAGATAAGGACAGTTAGTCTTCAGATAGTCAGGGAGCTACAGCTAGTTAGTTAAAGGTTTTCTAAAATCAGTATGAGAACTAGCCTACGGTATTATTTTCATATTTCCTGTCTGTGAAACGCTGTTGTTTATTGCAATCAGTTATTCAGCATTTACATGCTTTAAATCCTTATATTTATTATTAAATGTTTTACTACCTCTCATTGTGGCTGGCTATTTAGTGAATATTTGTAATAACTTGAGAGTGTTTATGCTTCTTGTGATAACACCAGGGCTATTCCAAAAAGCCTTACTGCTTGGGATACATGATACCATTTGTTTCAATATCTATTTAACCCAATATAATTGAACACCCATTTTGATGGGTATTTTGGTATTTGATTGGTGACAGCTATTACTTTGTAATTTGGGTAAAGAGACACAGGTAAATTTGTGTCTGTCTTTCCCAAGATTGTGTGTATGTGTGAATATCGGACATTTAACAGTGTGTGTGTTAGATACCTAGAACTGGGACACAATGCTCTGCAGTGGTTAGTGAGGAAACTCATTTGGGGACCCGGAGTGAGGCATATAGTCCAGTCTCAGGTTTGGAACCTGTTCCCAGTGTAGGGGAAACTGTGTATTTCTATTTCTGCTTTTAGTGACACTCCCTTACTAGAGACAATTGTGAGGACTGTGGCTCCTAAGTTACTGCTCCAGGGTAAAGAGGGCTTGTCACAGCATGAGTTATAGGAATGAAGAAAGCAGAAGAGGTCATGGTAAATATGGCAATGTCCCCCAGGTAGGATGTGTCAATGTATGTACATTTCCAAAACAAGTCAGTACCATTACAAAAAAAACACATATGTAGATAGCACAGTACGTACTGTTGACTACACATCCTGTGCAAGTATATTATATCATCACACATGATAGTATATATATATATATATATGATGGCCACACAGGGTCACATGTCAGTGGAAATGAATAGTTGCGATATAAAGTATGTGCATAATGTGAAGATCTGCAGAATGACTTGCTTGAATATGAATGACATGTCAGCATACCTCTCAACCAGTCATGGAGACATAGCAATAGACTCATGAACAAATGTAGACAGAAACAGGCACAATCATGGGTTCATAGGATGTTACTAGGTTAATGGCCGTAGGGCCTTTACAAGCCTAGCCATTTTATACCCATGTTCCCTGACTGATTTTGGTTAGATGGTCATTATTCACAAAGCAAGTTTATGATCAACACCAACTGCCCCTTCCATGAGGGACATAGGTGCCAAAATATTATGACCATTAATCTGTGGCATTGACAGAATATGTGAGTGTAACTTACTATATATGTTCTGCAGGAACAGATGTGTGTAACTGTGATGAGTGTCAGTATTCTAAAAGGGGAATTCACTGCCCCTTCTTCAAAAATGACCACTTTTTGGAGGGGTTAAGAGGAACAGTGTTAAATCTGGAACTGTAATCAGGAGCAATCCTAACCAGTGGAAAGGTTTGCATGACACATAAGTCACAATCCACAAATGCAAGAATCAAACCCATGTCATCAATGTTTTCACTGACCTGTGTATTTACTGGCTGCAACACAGAAAGACATATCACACATGCATTGCATCTAGTAGAACACCTTGAAGGGAAGTCTGCACTGACAAAGCCTAATTGGTATGGATCCCAAAGAATAGTTCTATATGGCTGACAAGATGGGTGGGAGCTCACTCTGAGAAATGTGATACACTTGACTAAATCATCCTTGGCTGACATAGGTATCGGCCATATGGATAACAATACTTACAAACAAGACACTATTATGAGTAGATTCCCTGCACACAGTTGTGTATTACATGTAAGTGTCACATGTAATACCTGAAGCATCTGCAAATGATATGTGACTTATAAACTGATCCATTAGAATGAATGGTACAACAGAATGTGAGACTGATTGTCATGCACACAGAAAATGCAGCAGTGCAAAGTCTACTGTCAATCAGCAAGGAAGTTGTCACTGTAACGTTGTACACACACCAAATAATACATGGAGCACCCTCTATAAGTACATGTCAAACATCAACTGATGTGCCACATGATCACTGTCCCCCTGACATTGCCAGTGAAAATGTGACACTACCATGACATCCAGGCATACATCCATATGTGCTCATGCAAACTATCAAGTGGTATTACTGATATGATGTAGTGGTATGTATGTGACACAGTACAAGCACACTATAGCTGTACCTAAACTAAAATTGGATTTCAGACTGTACATCACCTCCAAATATAACTTTTGATCTGAATCACATAAGGCACAGTGGAACTGTTAACACAGTCATATAACTCTACCTATTTCATGTCATTAAACCAGTTATACATCATATGCCTATATGTTTGTCAGTGGAAATGTGTGTGCATGTGTGAGGCCTCTGACATCATAGGTAGACACATGACAACTGAAGAAGATGAGGTTCATGCAAAACAGTTAAGGACACAAATGGCGGCAGGCACACAATGATATTGGGGAACACCTGTATAAACGTTGTGAATATTAGCACAATACTGCATACAGTAAATTCCCCAAGTTTGAAAGTGAATCCCAGCATGTCATATGTTTGTCTATAAAACAGCATTACAACATATGGATGAGCCCAGGTATATGTGCCCATGTCATCAGTATGATGTAATATTGCTATATGTCAGATAACATTTCCAGATGTTAGGTATACACATGCACACCTGTCCCATACTGTATCTGTCACTATGATGGTTGCATGACAACTGTGTAGCATGTTTATATACTGCAGTGCAAGAACACATACCTAAGTAAGACAACAATATGCATAGCATCATCCAATGTCAACAGTCCTCAGGAGACATATTACTACAGCTGCTATGGAAGGAACATGTAAGCAAATGTCAGCAGCAGCCATCAGTATGGTAGCTCAAATCACAGATTGGAATACACTATTGTAGGGATATAGTGCAACCACACCTCAGCATAGCTCATGTTGATGGCAGCAACATTAACATGTGCAATGTTTAGAGGGTCATAGGAGATTACTAGGTTACCAGCCAAGCATGCATACAATTTTAGGCATTATTATAGCTTCTAAATACAAATCTCTATATGTATGTGACAGAAGATTGTAGAGGTATATGTGTATGTGTTCAATTTAATATGAGCTGCCTCTGTCCATATGTGGCATCTGCTCGACCTCATGACAGAATTAGCAACCACACCTCCAGTGATATGGATATGACTTGAAAAGGGTCATGGATGGGCTCTGCTTCATGACATGTGTATGCATCTTTGAGATGATAACACCCTCAGTGTTCCACAGAATGGATTTTATGTGAACAGAAGGAAAAAAGAGATGTTTGAGTCGGGGGGGGGGGGTCTATGTAAAAGGTTCTCCTGAGTGTGAGTCAAATGAAAGGAGATTCAAAACATTATATAACATGAACCATGCACACACCAGTCAACTGAGGTCAGATATTAACACCGCACCTGTGTAGGTATAGAAGTTGTATTCCATACAATGTACAACTAGCACCACCACAGATGCTTGATTGCAACAGTGTCAGAGTGCCCTTTATAGAGATTGACATCATCAGTGTATGATGAGTAGAAGATGTTTGGGTAGGAGTGTCTGACATAGCTGTGGACTCACATCCTGGTGTAAAATTGAGTCTAGACTGAAAATTGTATAAACACACATTCAAGTTGACTGCTGTGAGATTAGAACCCCTACCTATTTGGTTACACAAGTTGCAGAACATAGTACTTAATGCTAGCACAACTTCGCAAGGTTTTAACACTGTCAAAGTATACTTTATAGAGCATGGCATCATCAGTGTATGCAGAGAAGAAGATGTTTGTAGAAGTGTCTGACATAGCTGTGGACTCGTATCATTTTGTAAAATGGTCTGCAGATTAACAGTTGACTGAACACCCACTCAGGTTGATTGCTGGGAGATTAGAAACCCTACCTATCTAATTATACAATCTAGAGAACACAGTACTTAATGTGCACTCCACTACTGAAGTCTGATTTGAATAGTGCCATAGTGTGCTTTATAGAGGATGACATCATCAGTGTCTGTTGAGAAGAGAATGTTGGGAGAGCAGTATGACATAATCAGTGTCTGCTGAGAAGATGCTTGGGTAGGAGTGTCTGACATAGCTGTGGACTCTCACACTGGTATAAAATGGTCTCCAGACTGATATCAGAATGAACACACACACACACACACACACACACACACACACACACACACACACACACGTTGACTGCTGTGAGATGGACCCCTATCTAAATAATTACATAATCTAGGGAAAACAGTACTTAATGTTTGCACCACCACAAAAGTCTGACTTTAACACTGTCACATTGCACTTTATAGGGGATGGCATCATCAGTGTATGCTAAGAAGAGGATGCTAGGAGGGCTGTATGTCAATGGTGTGGAGTCAGGTAGCAGTGTAAACACATTTTTAAATGCTACTTGAGTGAAGGCAGCAGGACCTAGACTCATGTTCTTCTAACTATACACACAACTTGGCTAATGTAAGACTAAAATCCCTACCTATCCAATTACACAATGTAGAGAATACAGTACTTAATACTCATGATACTACAGAAGTTTGATTTTAGTATTGTCAGAGTGCCCTTTATAAAGGATGACATAATCAGTGTATGTTGAGAGAAGATGTTGGAAGGGTTGTATGATACTGATGTGGAATCATGTAGCAATGTAAAAGCATCTTCTGAATGCTACTTGAATAAGGTAGGACCTGGACTTATGCTCGTCTAACTACACACAAACTCAGACATAGACACACACACACAACTTGACTGCTGTAAGACTCAAACGTCTACCTCTGTAATCACAGAAGCTAGAGAACACAGTATTTAATGCTTGCACCATTCAAAAGTTTTTTTTTTTACCACCATCACAATGCACTTTATAGGGGCTGACATCATCAGTGTCTGTTGAGAAGAGGATGTTGGGAGGGCTGTATGACATTGCTGTTGAGTCATGTAGCAGTGCAAAATAATCTTCTGAATGCTACTTGAGTGAGGTAGGACCTGGACTTATGCTCTTTTAACTACACACAAACTCAGACATAGGCACACACAACTTGACTGCTGTGAGAATCAAACCCCAACTCTGTAATCACACAAGCTAAAGAACACAGTACTTAATGTTGGCACCACTGCAAAAGTTTGATTTCACCACAATCACAGTGCACTTTATAGGAGCACACATCATCAGTGTCTGTTGAGAAGACAATGTCAGGAGGGCTGTATGACATTGCTGTTGAGTCATGTAGCTGTATAAAAGCATCTTATAAATGCTACATAAAACCCATACCTATCTCATTACATAATCTAGAGAAAGCAGCACTTTACACTCATGCCACCACAGAAATCTGACTTTAATAGTGTCAGAGTGCACTGTATAGGAGATGACTTGTTTGCAGGACTTGTGATATGATTGTGTGAGTGCAGTTTGGAAAACAGCATTTAAATACATACTGGCAACCTAGATAACATAAGCTGTCATAAGTGTATATTGCAGAAGTGAGACAGATGTACCTGGTTCTCAGGGTGTGTAGATTACATGCACACATACACACACACACACACACACACACACACGCACACACGCACACACGCACACACACACATACACACACACACACACACACACACACACACACACACACACACACACACACACACACACACTTTGGAATCAGCAATAATGCAATAATGGAGTTATGTGTCTTCATATTCAGATGAAGGCATGTCCACATTAATACAAGTTACTGACAATATATGGATATGATTATGGATAACCAATGTCCAGTGTCACTATACACCCATACCAAATGTAACAATGCAATTATGCTCCATAATTCTAGAGTTTAATTGACAATGGCCCAAGTCCTGATATGTTAGTTGCAAGTGCATTGCTGCAGGGCACACATGAATATCAGAAGGTATGTGTCCAGTGAAATACACATGTCACTGCCCTTCTCTTGTGTTAATGAATGCATTACCATGTACTGGAAAATTACAGCCCAGTAACCAGAGTTAGACATGGTAAACATCTTCACAAAGCACATCACTGAGAAGCCAAATGTGCAAATTATGGCATAGAAATAGCATATGTGTAATTCAAATTTCAGGAATGCAACTTGGACTTGTGAAGTTGCAGTGTCCACTGATGCTCATTGCCATACTGTGCACAAATAAGGACATACAGTAATTGATAGGTAAGGAAGGTGAGGGAGTAGATGCAGACAAACAGAACAAATAAGACAAACATAAGGGTGGCACGAGGTGGCACAAAAGATTGGGGGACACCATGACTGGGGATAGATAGGGGACATTGAAGGCACATGTCTGTCAAGGAAGGGAACAGTGACATTCTAGTCCTCACCCTCAGAACTATCATTACTGTCCCCTTCCTCAGTTCCTCCTCACCCTCAGAACTATCATTACTGTCCCCTTCCTCAGTTCCCTGTGAGACTACTTGACATGAAAGTCTCTTTTCTATTTTAATGAGCAATCTCTCCAGGAGGCTGATGCCAGCACCAAGGCTAGTTTGTATGATATCATGGACCATCCCTTGCAACTCCTGGCAGGTGAGTTATAACCACCTCCATCTATACTCCTGAAGGGTACCAATGTACCAGCAGCCAGGGCAATGCTACCTGATGTGGATCGGCCAGGTAATGCAGTGGCTGTGGAGACAGTACTGCCAGGTTGCATCACAGAAGTGCTGTGAGTTGGAGCGGCAGCCATTAGAGAGGTGGTAGGCTGAGCCACAGTGATTGTTCTACCTCCCTATGTTGAAAATAATTTTGTTGGTTGTCAGAAAATTATGATATCAGAATGGTGTCACACATATAAAAATAAAAAAGAGAGATAAGTGGTGGGGTAAGAGATTTGCATTTGGTTTGTTGTCAGAAAGGTGTGATTTAAGGTAACCCACATAAAAAAAGAGATAAGGATTGAGTTGAGACAAAAATAGAAAAGAGATGATTAGAACCATATGTCACATTCATGTTTTTTTTACAATAAATATTCTTTTACTATTATTATATTAGCTACAGAGCTTTCAAACAATGGCTGTGAATTGTTACAAGTAATCCTTGGAATTTCCATATAGGCCTTAAAAATACTGCAGATTAACTTAACAGCATGGCATTAAAGGCAATATTGCTGCATGTCAAATGTAGAAATGATGCTTGATGAATATCAGTCTATCTGTTACTTGGGGGAATTAAACCCCCATAATTTGAATACACTATTACAGTTGCCTTTTATAATTACCAAGAGCTACAGCATACAGCATGTGTGCATGCTGTTACAGTTAAGATATGCATGCTGAACTTGATACTGATCTATATTTATTACAATCAGGGTCAGTTGTGCTGCATGCATACCCCTTGCCTCTCTGAGTCACTCAAACCTCTCAGCATGTGCCTCCTGTTCACCAAGATTTTGTCTGCAACTATAAAATAGAAATTGAAAGAAGAGATATGAAAAAAGTATGCATACCAACCTCAGCTATCTACAGCTTTCAATAGCATTTAAAGTTGCTTAATCTGTAAACTTACACAACTGAAGGGTGTCAGCAGTTGTAAACTCATCCAACCACTGGTCGAGTTGTGCTTGCTTGTGCCTCTGTAGGTCACTGTAATGGTGCCTACACTGCTGCCAAGTGTGTGGTATGCCAGTCACACTACAGACAGCCTTGGCTAGTCTGTTCCAAGTTTCAGCCTAATAGTGAGAGTCTGTATATTCCCCCTGTAGCAGCCTATGGCTGTAGTGCTTCACAAGAAGTGAAACACATATTTTGACTCCTCCATACCCCAACTCTGTGCCATGAATTTGGCATCATCCTTCCCGTCTCCTGCCATGTCTGCAAAGGTTCTCCAACAGCAAGTGCAATAGTTTCCCACCAATTTGTGATATTGCATTTTACAAGTATGCAAACAGACACAACCATGCCAACTGTGTCTGTGCAGTGGTAAGTGAAGAGAAACATTGCCAAACAAAGAGGAAGGGAGTTTATGAAACAGGAAGGATAATATCACAGTTGACATTGATTTATGGCATATGTGCTGCTACAGCTGGCCACACTTTGTGCACTGATCAACACTGTAATGCTAAATGGCTTGCATTTTAAGTCATGACTTTGGAGGGATCAGTGGAATGACTTAGCATATATTTTGTGGGGACTTACACAGTATTAAAAGTAATTTGTACAATGTGGGATTCAAACCTATGTAAAAGGGAATGAATATATTTCCACACAGGTGATTATTCCTCATTGCTACAGAATATGTGTTTAGCAGCTATGGTCATTGCAGCTTAAAGAGTGACTGCTGCTATACTTCAACTAGGCCTGTATTTGTGACATTAAAAGGTCCAGACTTATACATTCTCAGGTGTGATGTAGGACTAATGTCTGACAATAGACTAGAAATGGATAGACTTGCACGTCTTCAGTAATAACATTTGAAGTTATGATACTTATGTCACAATACATTCTGTTTTACAGTTATACTTGGGTTATGGGAGGGGCATAGATGATTGTCAGTAAACTAATGTGTCCATCAGAGATATGCAACTGATTTTTTATGACATGATCATCATTGTCAGGTTAAACTACTTACACCAATAATATATATGATACCTACAAAAGTATGCGTATTCAAGCAGTAATAATACCTTTCTGTCAATCAGCCTACTATAAGTAGCTGTTGGTATGCAGAATTGCCTTTATAATCAAAGTTTTGTGAAAATTTACAGTAGAAGACCCTTAATAAAAAAATTGAGTGTTCTGACCATGAACTCACTGTACATATTTACCTGGTGCTACAGGAAAAGGTAGGCAGCAGGTGTATTTTCCAAACCCAGTACTGGCCAGAATGCTGATGAGCACACAACACCACTGAATCTGTTTGTGCAAAGAAAAGTGAATTAAATTAAAATTTTCGCTTTTTTCCTTAAGCAGTGAACCCTGTTTGCATATAGGTAGGAAATGTGCAAATGTAAAAGGCAATAGTGAACATATATTACTTCTGTAAATACTCATTATGACCCTTCCTCAGTAGACATAATTACTGTTATACTCCAACACTGACTGACCTGTGTTCTCTTTTTCTTATCTCAATGTATTTGCACCTTGTACCACAGAGACAGTTGGGTGACAGGTGTAATTTCTGAGCTCATTACCATCCATTTTGCTGACTACTGTGCAATGCTGCTAAGCACATTTGCACTGTGTAAGGCAAATAAAATTAAATTTGCACTTTTAAGCCACTAACTGTGCTTGCACACTATGCCATGCATCGCAAACATAGACAAAGAAAAAAAAAGATAAAAAGAAGGGAAACAAAGATTAAACAATTAGACAGTTCTGGATATGAACCATCAGACTACTGCCCTTATACAATGCAGTTGCAGGGAGTTATCTTTCTTTGCCACAGACAGAGATTTGCGATAAGCACTGCAATAACAATCAAATAATGTGCACAGAATCAAGTAACATTTCATACCCAGTAATAAGTAGTTCATACAGTTGGACATTCTCAAATAATTGTAAATGTGTATATAATATATTTAGCGGAATGAAAGATCACACTTTATTTATGACTATGTTTGCAAAACTTCAGCTCTGCCTTCTCTTTGAATTCTGGAAATCATTCCCTTACCTTTACTATTAGACACACAATCTCTGGTGCATATTCTCTCATTTTTCTTTCAAGGTGTGATACAAATACATGGCAGTCAACAACAGTTTTAAGCAAAGTCAGGAAAATGCATTATTATGCCAATGAAATATACGTGTAGGGTGTTTAGTTTGGTTTAAAAGTTCACTTCAGCAAGTTCCACACTTTATAAGTGTATGCTCACTGATGCATCCACTTCAGTGAAGGGTGTCTGTGCATTACTGTGTTTTGCTTCAGTCAGAGTAACCATTCACAGTTGCAAACCATTAGCACCTAACAATGGTGAAGAGCCTGCACTATGCTTACATGCACTATATGAAATCAAAAGTTTGGCATTCAGCATTCTAATGAGCTCACACCTCGTTTGTATCTTCAGCGTGCTGAGAAGGCTGAATCTGCACTGAAAGGTTTGTAGCTAGGAAACTGGAAGAAAGGAGACTGTTGTCAATCATGCTTATCTCTCCACTTGTGGTAGTATAGGAATAAGTACACTTTTTGGAATGTTGTTTCTATAGTGCATATTTCAGTTGCATGGACCACGTATTTGTTAAACTGCATAAGTATGTGTTACAGATGTCAGTCATGTCAGATATTGATGGAACTGATGGTCAACTTACACACATTGTATTTGGCTACATTTCATAGGTTCATAGGTTCACAGGTGTGTACTAGGCTAATGGCCTTGGAGCCTTTACAAGCCTAGTCCATAGAAGTGCCCTGGCATTGTGCCACCCGATGTTAGTTCCCAGTGCCTCTATCAAGCAGAGCCACTGGAGTGATCCCCGTGGTGAACTTTTTATTTCCCATCCACTCATCAAGATTTTTCTTGAAGAGGGCCAGTGAGGTACTCTGCTTGACATGTATGGGAAGTCTATTCCAGAGCATGGGCAGTCTCTGGGTTATGAACTTGTCCCTCCACCATGTTCTGTTCATTGTGGTAATGAGGTTGAGGTCTCTGGAGCATGTGGTGTGGAGGTATTGGGATTTATTTAGAATTTACAAGTAACAGGTAGGTATCTGACATTCATTTATGATCTTACACATTTCCTTTCCTATTACAGTTTCAGACTTGCCCTGATAGTCCAGCAATTACAACTGTTGTCATTCGGGGCTGACTCTGTCTGATGCTAGCAGTGCACTGCCATTACATGAGTAAGAAAAGATTGTGAGTGTTGCCTGGCATCAATCTTACTATATGTATCTGCATAGGATGAACTGTGTATCCCTTAGGTGGTCAGCATGTGTGCTATTCATTGCCTCTTGGCCAGGGCAAGGGCATATTGTGCACACCTAAGTCTACCTATACCCATAGCAGCTGAGGGTTACCCCTCTGACTCCTCAACTATGTGTAGATGTAGTAACCATTCCAGTGGTGGTGGAACATTTGTTCTGAGGCCTTGGTGTTCCTTTTACAGCTGGTTTCACAGGAAAATATTGTGTAGGATAGCACAGACTGTGACAGTTTTGGTATAAGTACTAAGATTGTACTGCAGAGCCCATCCTCCTGATGTATCTAGGCACCGAAACCATGACTTTAACAGCCCCAACACATTCTCTATGATATTTCTTGTTTGAGCATGTGCCTCATTATAGCATTCCTCCATGTGTGTGTGTGCATTTCTGATGGGTGTACATACCCTACATTTCCCAGTAAACAACCTTTTGGGACATCACCCATGAGTTGGACCAGATATGGGAGTCATAGTAACTGCCAGAGCTGCCAGCATATGCATTCAGGATGATTCCCTTAGTATTAAGCATAACCTGGCAGTTAATGGAGTGGAACTCCTTTCTGTTGATGTAGATTCATCCCTGTACCTTGGGTGGTACTTTGACCTTAATGTTCATACAGTCTTGACACCCAAGACTTCATGAAAATGTACTAAAAGGTAGAAATTCTGCTTTGTTTTAGCTGTGTCCTCAGGGGTGGGGCGAGTATATATAGTTACTGGCACATTGTAACACATCATTTAGGAATTGGTGTAGGATCCTGGATGTTGATGCCTGTGACACCCCCAGCAGGTCCCCCGTGGGTCATTAAAAGGTTCTTGTTGCTAAGTTTCTAAGTGATACACATACTTAATGTCCATAGTTATTGGTTCTCCTCAGTTTGAGGATGGTGGTGGTTCCAGAGTTCTTGGAGTGTGTCTCTATCCACCCTGTAGCACTCTACTATTTCCACCTCATACAGACCATGAAAAGTTAAACAGGGTCTAAATACCATTCTCCTCCTTGCCCAAGGTCTATCAGCAGCAACAACATAGACTTGAACCTGTTGCACATGCAGAAGAGCAGCAGCAGCCTTTAACTTTCTTTCTTCCTAGTGTAGTTTCTGTGTCTCTATTCCAATAGGTTTTGGAATGCAAGGCAAAAGGCTACACTAAGTGTACACAATTGGTTTATAGCTTGTTGAATAGCTTCACCATCTTGAATGTGTTGATTCAGTCTGCTTATGCAGTAATTAGCATACTACAATATTTACTTTGTCTGCGTGCCTCCACACATCAAGTACAGCCGCTTACTGAATACAGATCAGGGCGCTATCATGTGAGAGCTGTGCCGCACTGCGAATATGGTTTTAGCAAGCTGTATAGGGTTTATTGAATCCTGTTTAATATCTTCGTTCTTTCCTAACCTGAACTTCACTTAAAGCTGTAATATGTAAACTGTTTACTATCAGTAAATACATAGCACTCCCCTCTTCACGTATATACCATATTATACTACATTTATTATTATTTTCCTTGACCACTTAATTTCTTATTATTCTCCAAAATTATTTTATATTACATGTTATTTGCCTGCTTTCTTTAAATGCATTTATTAAATTTATTCTCTAATTGACATTGCAGTAAACATTTATCTTTGTAATATATGACATGCGTTAATTACTTAACCATGGGTTCACAGGTTCATAGGTGTTTACTTGGCTAACAACCACAAGGGTCTTTTTAAGCCTAGCCATGCATCCCAAATCTCTGACGAGTTCTGATACCCTTGATAAGTGTAAGCATGGGCCTTGGAGTTGAACCATTTACAGGTTACCTGTTTGCATCAGAGACATAGGTGCCAAACCAGGGATGAATTTCTGGTTTCCAATCCAATTGCCCAAGCTGCCCTTGAATCGGATTAGGGAGGAACTCTGCTTCAGATGGATGGGGAGCCAGTTCCATAGACGGGGTAGTCTCTGGGATACATACCTATCTCTCCAGCAGATTCTATTTATATCACAGCCAAGGTTTAAATCTTTAGAATGGGTAATTCTGGTACTGTTTGTTTTGTGGATATGCAGGAAACCCATCAGAGTGAGGTCTGACAATGCCTTACATACCAGACATAGATCTCCACTCAAAGGCATGTAGGAGACACAATACAAGGATAGGGCCTTGAGGCAATCTGCATAGGACATATTACTTATGCCCTGTATTCTTTTAGTGAGAAACATTTGTGGATGTTCCAGTTGTTGGATATGCCTGGTTAGGTACATACCAAAGGGGGCATTGTACTCAATGATAGGTCTGATCAATGCCAAATACAGTGGAACAATGACTTCCTTGGACTTAGATGCCATACCTTTGTTTATAAGTTGTGCAACACAGAATTATTTCCTCACCACTGTAGACACATGATGATCAAAGGCTAGATTACTGTCTATGAGTGTCCCTAAGTCCCTGACTACTGGGTCAAGTCTAAGGGGTATGTTGTCAATATGACAGTTACCAGGGATGGATGACTTCCCAAAGGGTACTATTATGCATTTCATGGTATTTAGTTTTAGTCCATGACTCTGACACTAGTTGTTTGTCTGTGTCAGCCCATCCTGGTGAACATTTGTGTAGTGTGAAATTGAATGACAGCTCCTAATTTGCAATCATCTGCAAATTTAGTCAGCCAGAGACCACTGACATTGGCCTTGACTTCTGAGAAGTAAATGCTAAAAAGGAGCAGTCCAAGAACTGATCCCTGAGGGTCTCCACTTGTGACTGGCATCTTTGTAGAGGTGGACTCCTCATTTCTAACTTCCTGGGTACTGTCTGTGAGCCAGTTGGCTATCCACT
The DNA here is from genome assembly GCF_019279795.1 of Protopterus annectens. Lineage (NCBI taxonomy): Eukaryota > Metazoa > Chordata > Ceratodontiformes > Protopteridae > Protopterus > Protopterus annectens. Next base: position 1,702,560,376 of record NC_056731.1, read on the forward strand.
GGGTGACATACGGGTTTGTACCTAACCTTTTGAGTTTGTCAAAAATGCTCAATGGGGTATTATGTCAAATGCCTTAGCCAGGTCAAGGTAGGCAGTGTGAATGATTTTGCCCTCATCCATTGCTTTGACGACCTTCTCAAAGAAGTCCACCAGGCTGAGTAGGCATGATCTGCCCTTTAAGAAACCAAACTGTGTTGGGTCCAGTGTCTGAAGGTTTACTATATCTGCATTGATCATCTCCCTGATACTTATTTCCATGGCTTTACATATAAGAGTAGTGAGACTTATGGGTCTGTAATTTCCAGGGTCTGTAGATGGCCCACCTTTGTGCAGAGGGATGACTGTTGCCTTTCTCCATTCATGAGGCATAAAGCCTGTTTGGAGGCTACAGTTAAAGAGTAATTCCAGAAGCCCTGATAGGTCATGTTTCATGCTATTTAAAAGGCATCCTGGGATACTGTCTTGGCCCATTGATGCAGTGTTCTTGGTCTTAGAGAGAGCATTAAGGACCTCTTCCCTAGTGATAGTAGGGGGAGTTATAGTTGATGAAATTTCCTGAGGGAAGGTTAAGGAGGAGAGAGGAGTAATGTTGGAGCTGAATTTATCAGCCAGGAGGTTTGCTATATCTTCTGACTCAGTTTAGGTGGCTCGATTTACAACGAGCTCTGCACACAATTGTATATTGCCTTTGAGGTTGCGGACATAGCTAAAAAATGCTTTGTGGTGGTACTTGGCCTGGGAGGCCAAACCTACCTCAAATTTGGCTTTGGTAGACTTTATTTGTCATCTGAGTTTTTTGCTTAGTTTAATGAGAGTGCTTTTATCCTGCTGGGTGCTGCACCGCCTAATTTTTGCCATGATTTTCTTCCTCCTGTTATACATCCGATTGATTTTGTGATTCCACCAGGGTGGCTTGTTTTTTTTTTTTTTTTTTTTTAGTTAGTTCTGTACTTCTTCCTGGAGAGTACAGCTGCCTCTATACAGCTATTAACATACTTGTACAGGGTTTCTGTGAAAAGTTCTTCATAGGAAGAAGTGTTTTCAGGGTTTATAGGGCTTGACATTTTTCCAAGTTCTCACTTAATAACAGGAAGTTAGCCTTAGAATAGTTTCTGAATATTCACAGTTTAGCTGGGCTTCCAGGTTTTATTTTTACTTCAAAGGAGACCATTTTGTGGTCGGACCTTACCAAGGAAGGCATTACAGTAGGGGGTGTGCAGCACTCTCCCATATTAGTAAGGACCAGCTCCAGTATGGTTGCACTCCTGGTTGGTGTATTGACTATCTGGTCCAGGGAGTTTGTGTTTACAAAATCCAACAATCTGTGCATGTATGTTTGATGTTGTATAGGATTCCCAGTTAATAGTGGGGTAATTAAAGTCACCCACGAATATGGTATTGGGTTGGATTGTTAGTGTTTCTAATAAGTTTAAATACATGGTATGGGTTTCCTGGGTCATAGAGAGGGAACCTATAGCTTGCATGGAAGTGGTATTGGATTTTACCTATAGTGATTTGAACATAGATCAGCTCAAGTGCATTGTCCTGTCTGACCAGCCTTGAAGAATATTTATTTTTGATGTAAATAGAGACACCTCCACCTTTCCTCCCTGCCTGTGAAGTAGCTGGTCTAAAAGTGTGAAAGGCATTATAACCCTGAACTATTGGTGTGCTTTCAGTGGCTTTAAACCATGTCTCTGAGACTACACAGACATTAGCATTCTCTAGGGTAAAGAGAGCTTCCAGGGAGTGGAATTTTTTGTTTAGGCTCTTTAGATTTTCTTGGTTTTGATTTGCTATGTCGGAAGTACTCTCAGTTTGGCATTGCCTAAAAAAGTCACTATGAGGGAAGGCAGTGTTTTAGCTAATATTCGAAAGCCTGGAAGGGAGAGGTGCAGACCATCTCTGGCAAAGCAGAGTGGCCTGTTGACCATCTCCTTCCATGCTGACAGATATTGTACCCCCTTAGAATGACACCAGAAACTAAGCCAATTATTACATATTTTGTTCGTATTGTGGCATCATCCTTGGAGAAGGTAAAATGCTGCTCAGTGCTAGGCTCATACCAGCCTGAGACATATATTCCAACAGCTCTATGATGTTTCTTTTTATATAGTCTAGGGGTGTACATCTCAGGTCATTTACTCCCACATGGACAAAGACTGAGTCATATTGGTAATTGTGATCCCATGACCTAAGTGCATGCGTAATGTGATGGATCCTAGCCCCTGATAAGCAACTGACCGTAACTTTCTCCTTACTCAGCCTGGTGAGAGAGACATCAGTGTGTCTCACAATGGAGTCTCCAATGCCTAGAATGTTGGATGGTGTGGTGACTTGCCTTATGAGCTTAGAGGTAGAGGCTTCATGAGATGTAGCTATATGTGTTGATGTGGGTGTTGTTTTAAAAGAGTACATTTGGGGTTACTGAGGGGATTTCTTATGTGTACTTTGTCTAGGAGGTCTTTGTGGTTTAGGAAGGTTACATGTAAGTGCCTCAGTATATGTGGGTCTATATGTCTGCTTTGAATTGTGCATGATGAGTGCAGCATGTGTACTACTGACAACCTTATTGACATTAGGACTAGTTTTATGTAAGGGCTTTGCCTCCAGTGACAATGTGTAAAAACATCTCTCACATACCATATCAATTTGTTTGAGAATTAACTGGTTGCCAGTAATCATGAGGCAATTTCTACATTACCTCAGGATGCCCATATACACCAAGCTGGTAATGGAGACAGTAGGAAAGTTCATATCCATGGCAACAGGCCCTTTTTTATTGATTAGACTGTTGGAGTGAGAATATCAATCACTGTCAGGAGTATCCAGTTTGCAACTATGTGGATAGTGTTTGTCACTGCAAACTAGTTGTCCTGTGAGCAACTAGATATTGGATACATTTCAATTGTGCTTTTCCAGGAAAAATGTCACTCAAGGTGTCTGAGTCAGTACAGGGCACTGCCAAACACATGAGGAGAAACTAATATGTAGACCCTGACAATTTAAGGATGAAGTATTTAGGCAGCTATCTGTAGTTAGAAAAAAATCAAGCATACTTAGTGAAAACAAAGAATTGGTTTGTCAAGAATGATGAAAAGAGGGGAGTAACAAGAATGGCTACTGCCAGTCTACTACTAATGCTTTTCTCACCACAGCTTCACTCTGTTGGGATACAGTGCTCCTTTGCATCTTCTCTCACTAAAAGCAAAATGTTAGCACCAATCCCAAGAAGAGAAGCAGGCCACAGCCTGTTTGGTGATCCACAGTCTTGTCTCAGATGATGCAAGGGTCTGTAGGCTTGTAGCCTTTTTCTGGTTGATCCCTTAAATAGCAACCAGACCAATCAGGTACGTCAAGCACAGACACTGACTCTCCAACCAGAAAGAAAGCAGACACAGCCATGGTTTGAATCCTGGGAGTGGTAGTAAGCTGTATGCATAATCATACCCCTCAACTGTACAGATTTTTCAGAATGTCCAGATAATTGGCTCATATTTTATGCCTGTTCCTCTGTCCCCCTGGTAAATCAGTGGGATGATCTCAGAATTGTATTCACTAAATAATGACATACATTTGATTTTCAGACCTCAAAGCCTTCAGAAAATGTATACTAAAACAAATCCTGTCACTCTAGCAACTCCCCAAGTTTATGACAGTAATATTCAAAACATGCTCCTATTTGTACCCCCATGTTGTCAAGCTTTGTCCAGAGTGTGTGCATTAAGAGATTGAGAGGTATGTACATAATATTAACTTGGAGTCTGGAAATATGTGTAGAAACAGTTAAGTAGTGTTAACAAACATTCCCTCCACAGGTCTACCAGGTAAGAGATGTAGAATTTAGCTATAAGAAAGTTGAAGTATACACTGTGTACAAACATACCACTGCCCAAACCAAGGTCATTGGGTACTGTAATAATACCTGTACCTTAATGATTAGAGCAATGATCATTAAAGTTGTGAGTACTACAAAGATATATAAGTTGTTAACTGACATCTCTCTCCCCCCACCATATCTGCAACAATAATCTAAATACACAAATCAGTGGGTATGTTTACACCAAACCTACTGTTGGGACATATGTCTTATTGTTCAATAAATATTGAAATGTGTTTCTATTAATGTTCCATGCTGAAATACAATCATTGGTGACCTGTTGATATCAATGTAACTTGCATGCCATTGTAATGGTCACTGCGGTTCCATTTATGGATGTGCTCTGTTTCCTATGCAACTGTTACAAATCTGGTGTTTTGGGTTAATGGGAATACCTATGCATGCTGTTATTGTGTTGACTATTACTAACCCACATTTGTTTTAAAATTGCAACACCATAGCACGTTTGGGAAGGCCAGTCCCAGTGGATCCACCTATCCCACCTCATCTGGCCATGGCACAGGGCCCCAGCATGTCTGGGACCCACCCCAGGACCTCCTCATCTGCTGATCCTGCAACACCTTTGGGTGGAACCACCTCAGAGGATAGGGCTTGTCCCCTCCCTGGGAGTGGGCATGGACAGGATCCTGTCACCCAAAGTCAGGTCCTGGGATTGGTGCATAGTGAGCTCTGAAGAGAGTTTGGAGATCCACTATGCCAGCTTGAGGGCCATGTGGTGCATTTACAGTGCCAGCCTGCCCCTCCTGCTCAGCCCCAGCACAGCCACCTTTGGGGCCGTGAAGGTGCAGTGGTGACTGCCCATGGGTGGGGACCTCAGTCCCACTGTTTCCATTTGGTGGCTCATGGGCTTTTGATTTCCAAACACCCCTCCCTGTCCAAGGTATTTACCACTCACATATGTCATATACCACACCTGTATGCTGTCTTGTCTGTCTTGTCTGTCTTCATACCCAACCTACCTCCCCAAATATACCTACTATCCTTCCCCAACATCGCACTCTCACCTTAAAAAAGGGCAATCTGTTCAAAAAAAAAAATTCACCCCATACATAGCTGTCAATTTTGCACACGTGTCCACTGGACACATGTAATCTGGTATAATTAGCTTCACAATACATTATTGTTGTCCTCACCCCTCTCTCAGGGGTATGAGTGTCCAAATCTACCTCCAAATTCAGTATATATGCACAGCTGTTGCTGTAAATGAAATGGACAGCTATGGATCTTCCCTACACCCATCCTGCATATTCTAGCTACTTTCCCTATTGTTTTTCCCACTGTGTACCCCCTTTTTCACCACTTTCCTATCATCCCTTTTTTCTTTTCTTTTAAAGAAATTAGCATGGTGGTAAATGGGAGTAAGCACTCTTAAGCAGTAGTAAGTGGGTGTAAGCCTGTTTGCATGGTGCTAAGCAATGCCTACACAGATTAAGCACTGTCAGGCTAACTGTCTGTAAGACTATTTAAGTAGGAGTTAGCATTGCTTACCATTGCGCAAACCCACGCAAACCCACGCAAACTCGCTTACAACTACTTAAAAGTGCCTTAATTACTCTGTATGCAACAGTCCTTGTTTTGCCCAGCAACAAAATAATCATCCGTTGCAAGTCTCAAACCCAAGACCCTGCATAGCATAGCCACAGAGATTTACCACTAAGCCATTTCAGCTGAGCATAAGTTTGATGTTTTCTCAAACATATCATGCAGCACAGTCATTCAACAGTAGGAAAAATGTATTTATATATGTAGATGTATGCATGTTTATATATACATATATCTATCTGTATAGATATATATATATATATATATATATATATATATATATATATATATATATATATATATATATATATATATATATATATAGATATGTATATATGTAGACAACACACACACATATATATATATATATATATATATATATATATATATATGTCTATATATATATATGTCTATATATGTCTATATATATATATATATATATATATATGTGGGTGTGTATATATATATATATATATTTATATATATATATATATATATATATATATATATATATATATATATATATATATATATATATGTCTATATATGTGTACTGCATTCACACATTGGATCCACACTCTGAACCTCTCACTGCAAAACATCTGATCAAAGGCACTGTTAATGGGGACGAATTGGCCCAAAATAGGGATCTTTGTGATTATTGCCATTATCCCTTCGTCCACAGCTGTAATTATCTGCCTTTCAACACAATATTCACCACTTTGCAAGTCTTGAACTGAGGACCCTGTACAACGTAACCACAATAAGTTAACAGTAAGCCATCTCAGCTGTAAGATGTTATGATGATTTCTGTAACATATCATGAGAACATTCAGTCTACCATAGGAAATGTACAATGTGGAAGCACTAAACATTCCAATGATACATACACACACACACACACACACACTTTGTATATATATATATATATATATATATATATATATATATATATATATATATATATATATACGCACATATATATGTATATACACATACATACACATATAAATATATAACTACTCATAAATATATATAAAAAGAGTATATATAGAGGGTGCACAGCATATCACACAACCATTATTCCTACAGTTGCCACTTTTTCAAATGGCCAGTCAGTGTCTGATTCTTTCCTACAAATGAGAATGATTGCATGAAACATATACCCACACATAAGGCAAAGGACAGGACACCACACACAAGTTTGCATACATAGAAATGTTTATGTGTGTACTATTTCAGTTGTTTATACCATTTTTATAGCAGTTAGGTGTTTGAAATACATAACTGATTAATGCAACTCTCAAACAAAACATGTGATACAGTAATTTGCAAAACATAACATACTTTGCTGTCTAGGCTAAAGCCTTCAAGTAGTACAACAGTAAAAAATGCACTTGCCTTGAAGATAAGAATCAATCACCACTTAATTACAGATGTAGTTCGGCAGCCTCCAATTACAGTCTGTACTCAACCCCTAGGGGGAAAAGTATTAGTTGTCACAATGTAAATGTATCTGTTACATAACAATGCTTAACTTAAAACATCACTATCACACTGACAAACAGAACAGTGTGTAAGACAGTAAGCTCTAGCCCAGCACTGTTCCCATGGCGAAACGTATGAAAATGTTTCTTATTACTGATATCCCTCACATGTTGTAACAGCCTAGGTGAAAAACATTTAATACCCCTCCCCCATAAAATGTCTTACAAGGGCATATTGACATATATATTCTCCATACACTGACTTCCAGACTGTACAGGGTCACATGCATTTTGTCCAGCTGTACCCCTCATATATATGGACCCAACCCCCGCAATTTGTATGGGAGTCCACAACCTCACTGGGATAATAGCAGGAATTCCAGCACTAAAAAATGATAGACCATTACCTAACAACCTGTTACTGCATGACATCTAGACAAAGCCTTTTATATAGGTGGAGGATAGAGGCTGAAACACAGGGCCATATTTGAAATATTGCTGTTATACACTGTAAAAGCTGTTGGTATTTCAGGATTGGATGCAACATACCCTTACTCAGGAATATAAAGTCAGAAACACAAATGGATGTTGCCATGTACTGATAGCAATCAACGGAGAGAATGGCACTGATATGTCAGGGACAATACCTGAGTGGTGAACACACAAAACATAACAGCCAGTCATCTGGCCATCATGTGGATAGGCCCACAGTTGAGAGCTATGTAGACAGACTGCATTCCATGCAAACTAGCATGTACACACAAACCCTGTAGAACTAGCAGTATTCAATGCATATAACAGCAATACTCACACACTGTCCCTAGGTCTGCAACCTTACACAAACATGTTACCCAGAAGAAAAAATGTTGTTTTAACACTGAAAGAGTTGTTTATTGTGCTTTCTGTTGCAAATGCACCTGTTTTTATATTGGGAAAACAGAAAGAAAGTTAAAGACACGTATTTACGAGCATTTGAGGGACATTAAATTAAAAAAAGGATATAAACGCCTTGGCAAGGCATTGTAATGGATAGCCGGATCATGGGTTTAAATTTACTATCATAGAAGCTATGGAAGTGAACCCAAGGGGAGGACCATGACCATTACATTTGGAAATTAATGAAGCTTTATGACAATTAAGAATGAATGCTATTCATTGGCCAGGCCTGAATGATTCTATTTCAATTACTTGTTTGTTGAAGTTGAAGGGCCTAGATAGGTGAATTTCTTAAACATTGTATTTTAACATAGGTGGTTATCCAACAATTTTTAAGTTTTTAACATAACATGCTTATGTATCTATTTATTTATTAATTTATTATAAACACATTTATCATTTATTTATTAAACCTAAAAAAATATATTTTTATGATACCAACATATTTGCTTAATGTTGGCAATGAACTTTTATTAATTTTATTAATTATGTGCATTCTGACCCTCCAAAATGAATGTTATTGTGTATACAAGTTATATATATGCACACTTACTTTAGCTTTTACTCATACAGACATTATTCATTTATACATTCATAAATCTTCATGAATAGGTTACACAAGCATGTGCGTATGTATATGCACTTGTAAAACCTAACACAAGTATATTAGTTATATACTTTTTAATATATATTTTTACTTTCTAATTTCATGACAACTGATTGTAATGCACAAATGGTATACACACACACACACACACACACACACACACACACACACACACACACACACACACACACACACACACACACACACACACACACACACACACACACACACACACACACTTTTTTTACTATTTGTGTTGGTTTGACTCATGGTAAAACTGCATATTTTATTGCACATTTCATTGTGTTATACCTTTAACTATCACACTCTACCAGGGGTGTAGCTAGGATTTTCAAATTTGTACTCACAGCTCTCAAATTGCTACCCCCCTCCCCAGCCAAGCTACGGCCATTCTCGTAATTCACGGTTCGCTCTTTTAGTGTCGATGAAGAGGCATTCGCTGTAATGCCTCTTCAGTAATATAATATAGATTCACTCAAACTCGGTTCCTTGAATTGAAAATGAACCTGAAAGTCAATTCTTTGAAAAATGCAGCATGGTAGTTGGGGTAGATGATTCATACTTTTGTTTTCTGTAACTAAGGTACAGGTTTTGAGCTTGAGTAAATCACTAACCACCTGCTACCCCTAACTACGGTGTTTCATTCACACACACACCCCTACCTACCTCTTAGTGCAAGAAATATGGGCAAAGCCTAAAATAAACAGGGACAGATATTAAAAATGCTCTTGTGAACTTAGAAAGTTGCTAGAATAACAGGATTTGTGCTAGTATGAGAAAGTTGCTAGAATAACAGGATTTGTGCTAGTTTGAATTTTTCTAAAGGACATGAAGTCTGAAACTCAAATGTCTGTCATTATTTAGCAACTTCAGCCTTCAATGATTTTCTAGAAAATCACAAAATTTATGAGGAACAGACAAAAAATATGGGGCAAAAATCTGGACATTCTGCAAAATTTGGACAGTTGAGAGGTATGCTACCTACCTACCTCACTCACACACACACACACACACACACACACACACACACACACACACACACACACACACACACACACACACACACACACACACCTCTCAACCTCTTAGAGCAACAAACTCATAAATAAAACTGAGGCAAAGGCCCAAAAATAAGGACATATTTTTAAATATTGCTCTTATAAACTTAGAAAGATAATAGAATAGCAGTAGGTCTTGCATTAGTACGAATTTTCTGAAAGGTATGAAATCTGAAACTCAAATGTCTGCCATTATTTTCTAACTTCAGTCTTTAACGATTTGCCACTAATTTGCCAGAAAACCGCAATTTTATGAAAAACGGATGAAAAATGTAATGCAAAAATATAAAATTGCCAGACAATACAGCTGGAAACCTGTCAAAGAAGGGACACCATTTTAATATGAGCACAGTTAACTTGAGCAGCTGACAAAATTAGAGAATCTACATGCATTTCTGAAATAAAAGTAATGTATAACTGATTATTACAGTTATTTATAAAAGTAAGCCCTCCACGTTTTCTTCCAAAATTGCTATTTTGCGGAGAGATTATTAGGGGGAGAGCAACATTTTGAGCCAAAATTGGGGACAGTTGAGAGGTTTGGATATTCCTAATTCTATAAAGTGATTTATTTGCACATACCTCTCAACCTCTTAATGCAGGAAATCTGGACAAGGCCAAATGTATTGGGGGAACATACAAACAGTACTAAAAATTGATCTTGTATAAACTTAAGACAATTGACAGAATATCAGGTCTTGCTTTAGCATGCATTTTTTCTGAAGATTGTGACATCTGAAACTTTATGTCAGTCATTATTTAGTGACTTCATTCCTAAATGATTTGCCAGAAAAGTTTTATTTTGCATTTTACAGCATGAACACCAATAAATATATGCTAAACAAAGCAATGTAGTCTCACAATGAAACTAGACTTAGCATTAAAACTTCTCTGCCCTTGAAACTCACATTCATTGAAACAGCATTGAAACCCACATTCAAAGAAAATACATTTTGCCAGTGGCAGATAAAGATTAACTTTGGGCTGTTTTCAAATCATAGGTCCCTTGCACATGAAACATACACGTGCTCTTTGATACACCTTCCTGATTGTATTAAATTATATTCCTTGTACAATACAGTATAGCTGTTAGAGAGCGTTTTGAATTTATTGGTTTGAACATTTTTCCAGTAAACAATGAAACAAAATGCATGCACCAATAATGACAAAACAGCCCAATTCATAACATTTCCATCATAAAAGTCTACTCAAACTTCTACAGTCCACCAGTATCAGTAAATATACACAATCTCTGAACTAGTAAAACCCATCTACATAATTCCACATTAAAGAAATCTGTAACTAATGAAGAGGCTGCTGCTAGCAGACAACTTTATATTTCATGGTTTCATCTACAAATAAAGTGCCTGTTGCCCTTGAGGAATAAATTGCCTATGTTGCATTAAAAACAATGATACGCTAGTAATATTGCAATAGGGAATGGATGGCAAACTGATAACAGGTTCATAGTTACTACTAGATATCTTCACTAAAACAGACTACAGCATCCACCCCCCTTTACAACACAGTACAGTATCAGCAATGCATCTACATACTGTGGGAGAAGAACCCACAGCCTTCTGCATCAAAAGCAAGTACACTGCCTGTTGTGCTATTAACAGTACAAGCAGACTCAGCATAAGCAGCACTAAACTTTAGTTCCCCTGCAGCTCTCAGCTCCTTCTAAAATGTCAACACTCAACTGTATCTCTGAACTTTGCAGCACAATAAATCTGGAAAAAGCCAACATTTATTGGGGGGACAAAAGCCCAAAAAACAGGGACACATTTTAAACATTGCTTGTATAATTTTGGAAAGTTGCTAGAATAAAATGCTGTGTTATCACCATGCATGTCTTGAACCCAGAACCAGATGCATTACAGTCAGTGCAACATACCACTATACTAAATTAGCAGTTTGAAAAATAGGAAGACAAACTTAATGGCTATCATTTAGATAGCTCTCAACCTCTCAGCACAAAAAAACTGGACAAATAAAGCCAATAATGAGGGAATACAAATACAGTTCTCACTTTACACCTTAGTACAAAAAACCTGGTCACACAACAAAAGCAATAATGGGGGAAATACAACTTCAGTTCTCACTTCTCACCATAGCTAACAACCATTAGAAAAACAAATCTGAATAAAGTTCAGAAATGGTGGTGGTTAAGGACTTTAGGCTCTTCTTACCCTGAAGCAAAGTTACAGGGTTTGAGCCTGAACATTAGCCAGCAGGTGTATTCTGTGGAGGCATTTTCACACACACCTGTAGCCAGCAGGTGTATTCTGTGGGAGCATTTACACACACACACACACACGCACATACACTTTGGTATTCTGGTAGGGGACCGGATAACCCATTTTGCAAGGACTGCAACAGTGAAACACGATGAACATCTTCTAATTTTTGATATTTCTCCACCCCACCCCCCAAAAAAAAGAGTTTAGTTAATTGTTGTTGCCTTTCTTGGTCACATGGCCCTTTCTACTTCTCCTACCAGTGTTTTACCTGGTATCTTGTATCCCCATTGATGGTATACTGCTTTTGCTTTCATCTGCTCTATAGGGTTTTCTCTATACCATAGTTGGTATTATTCTTCCAACTGTCCTTGAACTTTTTGCCATGTTTGTTATTGTGGCTGTTTTCCCTTTTGACACGGCAGATAAACCTATAAGGTTCAAGAAGTATGCATCTTGTGGCAATAAAATGCCCAATTGAAACGACAGTGCCAAGTGTGTTTATTGTTTGGGGGCTTGTCGCTTAGATGAGGGTTATGACATCTGCTCTTCCTTTGGACATAGGACAGTGGTCAAACATCAGAACAAACCAGTCCTCAAAGGTTTCATCCCTCCACCTGCTCTGTCTTCTGCTTCTGGTGTGTCACTATCCAGAAAGAAGCTTTCAGACAAGCACAAAGGGGACAAGAGAGATAAACAAAAAGAAAAGGCTAAAAAGTCTAGGAAGTGATTCCCTTGACCGCTGTTCTTCCTCACCTCTCTCTTCAGCTCTAGCAGCTAAGGTATCTAAAGCTTTGGATCCATTTTTTGCATTGGATCCATTTTCTACAACTTCCAGGCCTCCCTTTCATAGGGAACAATGATTTTTTTCCAGAGCTGACATTTTCCATGTGGCATTTCTCACATTTCCCATTCTTCCAGGTGGCACCAGTCAAGAGAGCTTCTGGACACCCTTCCTCATATTCATCCTTCAGGTCTAACAGACATTTGTCAGAAGCTGATATGGACAGAATGATGAGGAAATTACTCAAGAACCAGGTTCACACGGGAGTGCTTCCTGCTCTATCTCCTATTGAACTTGTGAGCTTTGGGCCATCTTCCATCCCTATTGCTACTCCTACTTCGATCCCTTCCCACACACACAAACACACACACACACACACACACACACACACACACACACACACACACACACACACACACTTTACCTGATAATCTGTTCGTGACACTTGATTGCCTTCCATCTTCACATTTCCCGCTCGCGATAAATAATCCATTTGTGATTGTCTTCTTTCCCGCTCGCGGCCAGCTGGACATGACGTGAGCTCACTTCTGACTGGCTCGTATCCCCCTTAAAGGAGCCAACAACCTTTAAAAATATGTACGTTTTTTTTTTAAATACTACCCCCTCTTCTAAGAAGTTGTACTGAAATCAGTACAGTGCGTATGCCTCCCGACGACCCTGCACTCTACACCAAAGGATTCAATTAGTGAAAACAGAAAATGATTGGTGCTTTTGTTTTTGAAACTTAATTAATGATGGTATAAAAGTTTTTCAGTTGTTGAGCATGCTCTGTTCTTGAAAAAGTCTCCCACACAGGAGACAAAAGTGCTTGGATTTGACTCATTTGGATTAATATTATTTATTTATTTATTTTATTTTTTCCTCTGTGTGTTGTTAATAAATTGCTTTGTTACATATTATACACCTAGTGGATCGTTTTTTCACCACCGAAGCCATTCTGGTTCATATGTTGGCCTTTGTCCTCAAGTCCTGTTGTAAGAGGTATTGCTACCTGCTATCTGTAGCACTGCTGCCCACACACAGGAGTAGTGGGTTGCTATGACATTGGCTATTGTAAGCACTACACAGCTGGCTGCATGCAGTTAGCAAGTGGGGAACACTAATTGGTGCAGAGGCCATCACCTGGTCATGAGCATCACCTACAAAAGCCATGCTGCAACCTATTTATACCAGCTCAATCCCTGTAGTGGAGAGAGAGAGAGAGAGAGAGACAGAGAGAGAGAAAAACAAAAACAAAAATAATACAAAAAAACAAAAATACTACTAAAAAAAACAAGGAGGATATCCAACTGGTACACGGAAGAGCGGACAATAATAAAACACGTATGTGAAACATGTCAGCATGTAATTGAATGTAGTACTTGGTCTGTAATAATGGGATAGATGATGTTGAAAGATTTATATGTGCCATCAAGACTTGCTTTAATGATGTCCTGCTGAACAGCTGCTATGGGCATAGCATCTGGCCCTCTGGGCAGTGAGCCATACCTGTCAACTGTGCAGATCTGCACAGAATGTCAAGATTTAAGCCATCATAGTGTTTGTTCTGTTCTTCCAAACATCTATATTAGTCTGGCAAATAGCTGAAGGTGGAAGTAATGAAGTCATGATAGACACATGAGTTTCAGACCCCACCACCTTCAGAACAGTCATGGTAATGTGAAATGTATCATGCACAAACTCCATAGGTTTGTAATAGGAATATCTACAATCTGTCTCTGTGTATCCCCCTAATGTTATGTTGTGTCCACATGTGATGCTCTGTTTCGTAGAAAGGCAGAACAGTTCAGCTGTAGAGGAAGGAGGCTCAGAGTGTGGATCCGATGTCTGAATGCACTCCATATATATATATATATATATATATATATATATATATATATATATATACATGTATGTCTACATATATACATGCATATATATATATATATATATATATATATATATATATATATATAGACGTGTATGTCTACATCTATACAAACACACACACACACACACACACACACACACACACACACACACACACACACACACACACACACACACACACACACACACACACACACACACACACACACACACACACACACACACACACACACACACACACACACACACACACACACACACACACACACACACACACACACACACACATACATTTTCCCTACTGTTGAATGACTGTGCTGCATGATATGTTTGAGAAAACATCACAGATATCTGCAGGTCAGATGGCTTAGTGGTAAATTGCTGAATTGCTGTGGCTATGGTCTGCAGGGTCCTGGGTTAGACACATGCAAGGGCTGATAATTTATTTTCTGTCCAGAACAAGGGCTGTTGGATACAGCATGATTAAGGCACTTTTAAGCAGTTGTAAGCGGGTGTGAAATGAACAGTTATGTATGGTGTGAAATTCATTTTGGGAACAGATTGCAATTTTTTTTGTTAAGGTGAGAGTGGGATGTTGGGGAAGGATAGTAGGTATATTTGGGGAGATAGGTTGGGTTGGAAGACAGACAAGACAGACAAGGCAGCATACAAGGGTGGTGTATGACAGATGTAGGAGGTAAACACCTTGGATGGGGAGGGGTGTTTGGAAATTGGAAACCCATGAAACCACAAATGGAAACAGTTGGACTAAGGTCCCCATCCATGAGCAGTCACCACTGCACCTTCATGGCCCTGAAGGTGGCTGTGCTGGGGGCTGAGCAGGAGGGGCAGGCAGACCCTCTAATTGCACCATGAGGCCCTCAAGCTGGTGTAGCAGATCTCTGTGGAGCTCCCTATACACCAGACCCTGGACCTGACTTCAGGTGACAGGATCCTGTCTGTGCCCACTCCCGGGGGGGGGAGCCCCATCCCCTGAAGTGGTTCCACCTGAAGGTAGTGCAGGGCCAGCAGATGAGGAGGTCCTGGGGTGGGTCCCAGATGTGCTGTGGCCCGGTGCCATGGCCAGATGAGGTGGGAGAGGTGGATCTGCTGGGAACGGCCTTCCCAAACATGCTATTGTGTTGCAGTTTTAGAACATATGTGGATTAGTAATAGTCAACACAATGCAGGATTAGTTATAACAGCATGCATAGATATTCTCATTAACCCAAAACACCAGATATGGAACAGTTGCATAGCAAACAGAACACATACATAAGTGGAACCACAGTGGCTATTACAATGGCATGCAGTTTACATTGATAGCAACAGGCCACCAATGATAGTGTTTCAACATGGAACATGAATAGAAACACATTTCAATATTTGTTGAACAATAGGATAGATGTCCCAACAGTAGGTTTGGTGTAAACATACTCATTGATTTGTGTGTTCAGATTATTGTTGCAGATATGTTGGGGGGATGTCAATTAACAACTATTATATCCTTGCAGTATGAGGTCCTCTGACCTTTTTTCCTGTTTATGTTTTCCAGGTACCATGTCCTGTGAGCATCTCCCTGTGTATACTCCCCAAGAGAATGATATAATAATAAACCTTCTTGTGCAACATCACAGAACCCTGTTTGGATGCATGGCATATGATCTGCAGGAGAGGACTGTCCTGTGGAACAAGCTCGTCCACAGGGTAAATGATGTCGGCCTGCATAACTGCAGTTATGAGCAGGTGCAACATCATCGCACTGATCTCATCCTCCACCCCCATCAGTGTGCTGCTGCAGTTAGGAGGGATCAGCTAGCCACAGGTGGAGGTCATGCCATCCAGCCCCCACTGATATATACTGAGCAGCTCCTCGCCAGCCTTGGGGCACCGCCCACCAGCCAAGCCAGGAACCTGATGATAGCATTGTGGAGGGGGTGCTACCCACACAATGGACAAGGAGCATGCAGGTAAGGCCCCAGGGCACACTAGTAGACCACTGTTGCTTATCCATCTTCATCTGTAAATTATCTTCATGCATATACAAGATAACATGGTCTGTTGCTGCAGTGTAGTAATGAACAAATGTGCATAATCTCTAGTATTGTTGCTTTGTAGTGTTGATGTACTGAAATGCTGTTCCCACCCTGTACCAATGCCACAGGTGTGGCTACTGACATTACATCTCTCACATAACTGTGTAGGTCCCTCTGGTATACTACTGGGGCAGCAGCCTGTAGCTGGTGAGTATGAAGTTGTTTTGTTCAGGTTTGCCAATACACCGGCCATGTTATGGCCATGGTATTTGCCATACACAAATTTAACACACCTATCCATAATAAAGAGTCCTGTGATATACCTAACAGCCTGTCAGTGCAAGATGTGTGGACAGAGATGAATATAATGGTGGGACAAATGGCCTACAGTAGGGACATGTCTGAAACATTACCCTTATACAGTGGCGACAACAGTGTATACACCACTATTACAATGGCAACTGTTACAGATCTACACAACGGCATATCACAATACCACATTCCACACCTTCTACCACCTGTAATGTGATCCTAACATGAGCAATGAATGCGTAATATGGAATCCTATGTTAGGACAACAAATACAGGGAATACATACCTTAAACGCTGGAAGCATATGTGTGCACACACTCCAAATAACATTGTGGAAGCAGCTTTTGAGGTACTGACAGCATTCACTCTTCTTAAGTATGCACCTTCCATCAAGTACAGGGCCTCAATGTCACACCAAGTAATGATCTGCTGTCCAAGAAATATGTCCATGACATTTGCCCACTCACCTGCAACAGAGGCAGCCGTGGCTTGCACACATCTTACAAACCATGGAATAGATCCCATATCCAAAAGGTAGCACTCAGGCGTGGGAGACGTAGCCTTACCTCACCATTGCATATACCATGGCAAACAGTGCAGACAGTCATGTATGTGACTATGAAGTATGGAACAAGAATAATGTAGAAATAGAAAATAAACAGATGTCCATCCAAGATAGATGACAACACATGTTGCAAACTGGTCAGGGGGCTGCCCAGAAACATGCAGCAACACTGAGGGACTTGCAGGAATGTCAGCAAGTACTGCTTGTGCAGTACCTGTGTCGACAATTGCCTGGACTCTGCATACTTGTGACCTATGGGTTAGGGTAATCAGATGGAAGAGTTGTTCCACAGGAAACATCATCCAGGGCTCTCTACAAGTAGCATATGCATAACATCAAGTCTCCCAAAGGCATGTGTTGCAATGTGTAATGGGGTACTGAGACCAAAGCTGAACCCTACAGACAGTATTAATAAAGATACATGTGGTGCACAAGCAATACCTCACTCCACCTCAGGCCCATCATCCCCATCTGTACCTTACTGGTGCCAGTGTTCACCTTTAGGGTTGCTGTTCATTAGCAGGAACTAGACTGGTAGACATGGCATTCTGAATTTGGAACACTGCAAAATGACACTCATGTGTGGCCCATAGTTGTCAAGCATCTGCAATAAGGCTGAGGATGGGGAGGGGTGTCATCCTGAAACACAACAGTGAACTGAAGCATACATCCAAATCTTGCTAGGAATGGCTGTATCTGAACACAGTCAAGGTCCTCAATTGTGCCAGACATAACCCTGACTCCACAGCAATAATGAAGGGCTGCGCACATGAACTGACCTTGCAATCCGGCAGAGTTGGGGGACATTTGTAGGGCAGAGTGACCAAATAATGGCAAGTGAAGATGGGCCATGCTAGTATACTCCGTCCAGGAATAGTGACTGCTGTAGTTCACTTAACAGGTGCTGCAACAAACCATCATGTTAAGGGTGTGCACACTTATGCAACCCACATATTGTATGCATCTCAATCAGCATCTGCACAACTAACACATTTGTTTGATACTGCATTTGATTGTACAGGTCATATCTCACATATCAGGTGTGTGTAATGTTAACATATGCAGTATTGTGGCCCCATTGCATATCATGGAAGAGGCTAGCATGTCAATAAGGGTGTGTACACTCCTCATAGCCACACTAAGCGTTGAAGGTTGTCAGTGTAATTGGATTTTATTGCTCATATATGCACTGCTGCTGATGAGATCTACAAATCAGAGATCAGGCATTCACTATTAACACCTGTCCTCATATCATCCCAGGTATGTTTCAGACAAACACATAAGGGTTGTGAGCAACAGAGCAAACATAACTGCCACAGATATACACATTCAGTAATGGTGTGTACACTCGTGAGGTATGGTGCACAGTACATGCCAGGGTGCTGAACAGGTGCACAGCAATACTGTGTACATAGGTGCAGTGTGTTCCAGGGTAGGGGCATTACAGACTAACACAACTCATGCATCACAGAGATGTATAATGGTGGTAACAAAGATTGAGTATAGCTGTAGTGCATGCTGTTGAGTGCAATATGTCATGCAAGTTGACTGTTGGGTACTGAGAGGTCTATGTAATATCTTTGTGCCACCTCACCTGTAAGTGTGTGTGTGTGTGTGTGTGTGTGTGTGTGTGTGTGTGTGTGTGTGTGTGTGTGTGTGTGTGTGTGTGTGTGTGAGAGAGAGAGAGAGAGAGTGTGTGTAGAGGTAAGCAATGACGTACAGGTCTTAAATTATGTTTTTTTGTTTTCCCCTCATAGGTGGCGAGGTGGGTCAGGGTCCCTCCTGCAGGCAAACTGATGTTAGTGCCCATACAGACTCTGACAATGATGATAGGTATGATGAGGCACAGGCAGGGTTGTCAGGGGCTGAAGCTGTGCCATCGGTTGACATCCCACTTTTATCCACCCCATCCTTTCACACAGTCACAATGCTTATACATACCCCATCACCAGTGGCCATAGATGAGGGACAGTTGGTGGATGGTGGCATGGGACAGGGCAGTGTGGTAATGATGGCAAGTGTGTCTGTACACAGCAGCCATAGCCAGATGATGGGTGAGGTACCACACAGGCAGATATACAGGGGTGCTCATAGCAGTGCTGCTAGCAATCATGCCCCTGGCAGAAGTGCCACAGCAGATGTTACCAGACACAAGTTTCGGGCCATCATGGAGGCACATACATGTAAAGAACGTTATACCAGACAGAGTCTGAGGCTCCAGAGAGCTAGTCATTCTGCTGTACTTGACAACATCCATGATCTTGCTGGTGCCCACTGTTATTTTGCAGAGGTCCTGGAAAAACGGTTGGGTGAGAAGGTGGGAATCCTTCACCGTGCAATGTCTGTGTTAGAGCATATGGTGGGAGTAGGGTGACAGCCACATGGACGTAGCTCAGCAACACCAACAGATGAAGGTCTACGTAGACATGCAACAAGTCACAGCTGCTCCCATAGTGGCAGTACCAGCACTACAGGGGGGGTGCTGTCCACACCACAACACAGCAGCCCTTGTGCATGTGGTCCTGGCCGGTCCCAGCAGGGACCCAGATCCAGCAGACACTTGTCACCATCAGGGGAGAGTACCATATCTGGGCTAGTACCTGGTAGTGCCCGTGGAACCCCTGACAGGCACAGTTCTCATGTCCATGGCCAGTCATGGTGAACTGTACACCCTGCCATGTACAGTCTGCAGCTGTCCAACAAACCCCTATATAGGGCAGCCAGATGGCAGATCTGTGTGCATACCTACACACACACATCACCAACACAGCTAGGGCACCTCCATACCTACACACACCACATCTGCACAGCCCAATTGATAAAGAAACCCCCTAACACATACACATGATGTCAACCAAATGGCTCAGTCTAGGTCTTTGGCAAACCCACAACACACCCTGTGCATATGATGATACCTGTGCCACATCCCTGTTATCCATACCATCGATGCAGGGGCATGCTAATATGGTTCTGATGCACAGGGTGAATGTACTAAGGTTTAGCAATGTAATGCTGTGTAACATGTTTTCAGCTGGAGAATTTAATGCTTACATGTCAGGATGTGCAGCTGTCCAGCCATGATGCATTATAGCTGTTAATAACACTGACTGACTGTGGTCTCCATAATGTATTCAGTTTGTGTTGTAGGTGTCAGCAGGCTGTTGGTCTGCTGTTGTTTCCTACAAGTGGTATGGCACTGTGGTGACACACTGACTGTGTCATATACTGGGTACAGCTGTACACAAGTAACAGGTCTGTATAACAGTTACTGCATGTGCCACATGGCTGATAGGTCTGCGAGGTGTATACAGGTGAGTGCATGGTGGCTGACATCAACAGCCCTTCTACAGTGGACAATGGTAAGTGTACTGGGTGGCACTCACCAAATGTTTGTGAATAACACACACATACACACACACACACACACACACACACACACACACACACACACACACACACACACACACACACACACACACACATGCAGGCTCTGGTGTTAATGCAATACACAGAGAATACTGTACACATGGGCGTACTTAATGTTGCAGTGAACTCATTTTTGGCTGTGTAATTCCATCAAGACAAAACAGGCAAAACATCACATCAGTAAATAATCAGTCTGCCAGTTTAATGTCATTGACAATGGTACTGGCAGTGTATAAGTCTTCTTCCCCAGTGTAGTGCAATCCTGGAGTTAGTAAACATAGGCGTGCTGGTGTGGGTGGCACAGCCCACCATTTTGGAGGGTGTGGGGTGGCATAGAACCACACATAGTATGATTGACAACTACTTAACCTAACATAAACTGTACAGTATTACAGCAGACTAAGCCGGGGGTATACACACAACAATAACCCCAATGAGGGTGGCTGTGCCCACAACATCCACACCCAACTATATATACGAACTCCAGTATCACTGTACAACTGTACAGTGGGGAAGAGGGCATTTACACATCTACTACTAGTTTTGATGGAATGAATTTTCACAAGATGATTCCTTTGAAATGTTAGCGTTTGCCAGTCAGTTCTCAGACAGATGACCTCCTGGGACATGTATTTTCTGCAAACTGAAGTAGATCCCTTTACATGCACACACATTTACTTGGCAACACTGAGAGTAGAACCCCTACCTAGGTACTTATTGCTACTAATGTGTTTGGTCTTAACTGCACACACCACACAGCTTTTAGGATGAGGTGTGTCCCAAGTTTCTTGTTAAGTGAAGAACATCACCAGGCCTTGTACAGTATGGTAATGGGGGATGTACTGGGTGTTAATGAATAATGCATAGTATGACATACTGTCATATACACATTGACAAACACATAACTGTCATAGACACATCTGAGAGACTTGGGTTTATCAGTGCTAACTACCTTGTCAGTGAGTCCATTCTGTTACAGATAATTTGCACACAGCACATGCATCATTGGGCTGGATAGTGTAATCAGTTACCTGTATGGTTGATGGTGACAGTGGACCTCATACAGTGGACCTTGGGACATGTACTGGGGGTACCATGGTGTAAAGACAGTATACCCAGCACTCACACCCCACATTGTATATTTCACTCACTAAAACCCATGATAATGCTCTGACATACTCACAATCACACATTGACCAGGACTGCAGTACAACTCTTTGTCTATCTAATCAGTGCTACTATAAGGATATGCATTTTTTGCATGTGCCACAGGGATAGTAGGATGAGGGATTGTCATGGCTCTCCTAA